>NC_057801.1:429871688-430107813 GCF_018294505.1 Triticum aestivum
CCTCGCCGCAACACAACCTCCACTCACAAGCAAGCCCTCTGGACCTACTACACTCTGAAGATCAACCCTGACACTAAGAAGGAAACATATGAGCTGCCTGCCTTTCTGGACATTCTTCACCGTGTCTTTCGTGAGACTCTCTTCCCTCGTATCGGGAATCTGGATATGGTTCACTCCTATCTCGTGGACATGCTTCTCTTCTTCCAGCATGAGAAGGAAGCAAACACTGGCGAGTCCCTAGACATTTCTCATGTTATGTGGTCTGAGCTCTTATCTACTACCTCTGAGCGCAAGTGCCCGATCTATGGACCGTTCATCATGTTGCTCATTGAGAAGGCCTGGGATCAGGTCTATCCCAAGGTTATGCTAGAGACTGGAGAGTTGGTGTCTCATGAGATCAAGCATCTGAGGAAGAAGGACAACTGGGGCACCCAGGTCCCTAAATCTAGGGGTACATCTTCTGCTGCTGCCATGGAGACCGAGGAGGAGGCTGAGGTTGATGATGACGATGACTATGAGCCTTCTGGGGCAGAGCCCTCTTGGGCAAAGAAGCTCAAGCTCATGATGAAGAAGCTTTTCTGCATGGAGTCTCATGGTCAGTACATGACTCATGTGGCTGAGAAGAAGGACAGGGGGCGTCACAAGGAGCTCATACGTTAGTTGGGTGCCACCATTAACAGTGGATCTGAGGACCACCTAACTGAGGAGGAGGAGTGAATTCAGCAGCACTGCCCATGGACAGATTCAGACGCCGAGCAGTTTCCGACCAATGACGGTGGTGCAGACGATCCTGCTGGGATATGATGTTCGAGTCCCTCGCTTGCTATCACCTAGAGCCGTAGCAAAACTCCTTCCCTTTTTGGTGTCTCGATGCCAAAGGGGGAGAGAGTTTAGGGATTTGTGTCGTTGTCTGATTTGCAAGTGTGTCTTTGTGGTGTCGTTGTGTTTTCTCATCGTTTGCTTTGTTTGGTTTTGTGCCAGTGAGACCTAAGTTCCAGACATATAGTGTGAGACATATGCTACCTTATCTTTTTTGTTCATTATCTATGTCTATCTAGTCCTTCGGTATCTTATGAGTTGCATGCTTATCCTATTATATACTCTGCTCTCATATATCCTGCTTAGGTTGTTGGTCTCTAAAATGTAGGGGGAGCGTTGATCCTAGTATGTGTGTCGTGCAGTCCAAAGCACTTATCTAGATAGCACACATCTAGGGGGAGCCCATCTATATTTTAGAGTTGCGGGGTTTGCGCATGTCCTATGTCTTTTCTCGTTTGTGCAAATCCCGTATTGTCATCAATCCACCAAAAAGGGGGAGATTGTAAGGGCATATTTATCCCTAAGGTGTTTTGGTGATTGATGACAATGCTTTTACGGACTAATCGTGTGCGTTGAACTTTTCAGAGATTCATCCTTTGGCACGAGATGATTCCCTCCTCTCGGTATGTTATTCAAGATGGTGCAGCTCTTTCGTTTCTATGTTGGTGGACTAGTTTCATAGGAGTCATCGTACTATCAAGAGGGGATCCGCTTTGGTAAGGCTAGGGTGGAATCAACATGTACACATCCTCATCGCACCCGCTGAACCTTCTCGCTTCAATGGAGTACTCTTTCCCCTCTCTCTTTGCTTTGTCTGGTTCCAGTGGTAGTACCGCGGGCCACAGCGGTAATACCTCCCAAGCACAACAAACGGTAGTACCGCTCCTCAGCGGTAGTACTGCCTGGATCCTTCCATCGTAGTACCGCTGCGACTCAGTGCTCCTACCGCCTCGACTCGAGGGCCCCTTTTCTCGTGTCGGGTTTTGCGACACTAGCTACGGCAGTAGAGGCGGTAGTACCGCTCCCAAGCGGTAGTACCGCCCTTACCACCGCGGTAGTACCGCTCTGGGTCCAAGACCCCGCTCCTTTCCTTTTGCGCGGCAGTACCGCCAGGTGGGACGATAGTACCGCTGGCTCAGCGGTAGTACCGGCCACCCCAGCGGTAGTACCGCTCTCTGTAAGGCTGCTTGGGGGGTAACGGTTGGATTGTTCCCCCCACTATATAAGGGGGTCTTCTTCCCTAAAGTTGACCTACCTCTTCCCCCAAAAGCTCCATTGTTTCTCCAAGCTCCATTTTCACCCGATCTCTCTCTAAAAGCACAAGTGCTCCCTGGGTGATTTTGGTAATTAATGTCAACATATCTCTTGTTGGACTAACACTTTTACATAGTATGTTTCAGATAAGTTCAACAATGAAGTGGCATGGACTAGAGGATGTGGAACCCCTTCAAGATGCTAAGGACAAAGGATTGGCTCAAGCTTCCAGGACAAGACTCTACATTTTCTATTTTAGTGGTCCAAGATCACATTGAGTCTATAGGAAAAGCCAATACTATCAAGAGGGGATGAGGTGTTGCTTAATGGCTTGCTTGCTCAAAGTGCTTAGTGATATGCTTTCGAAGCCCTCAACTACCTTCTCACATCCACATATGACCAAAACCAAAAGTCAAAATCGGCCCCACCGATTCTTTCTCTCCGGTGCCACCGAGTTCAGATGTCATAGCCACTGCCACAAACCCTAGGCAAATCGGTCTCACCGATAGGGTCTCGATCTCACCGAGATGGGATTGTAATCTCTCTGTTTCCCTTTGTAAAATTTCGGTACCACCGAGATGAGTGATCAGTCCCACCGAGATTGCAATGTAAACTCTCTGGTTCCCTTTCGTAACATTTCGGTCTCACCGAAATGAGCAAACCGGTCCCACCGAGTTTACCTGACCAACTCTCTGGTTAGCTTATTACCAAAACCGGTCCCACCGAGTTTGTGTAATCGGTCTCGCCGAGATTACATTATTCCCTAACCCTAACCATATCGGTCCTACCGAGTTGCATGTCGGTCCCACCAAAAATCCTAACGGTCACTAGATTTGCTGAATCGGTCCAACCGAGTTTCTCAATTCGGTCCCACCGAGATTGGCAAGTTGTATGTAACCGTTAGATTTTGTGTGGAGGCTATATATACCCCTCCACCTCCTCTTCATTTGTGGAGAGAGCCATTAGAACGAACCTACACTTCCAACTTACATTTTCTGAGAGAGAACCACCTACACTTGTGTTGAGCCCAAGATATTCCATTCCTACCATATGAATCTTGATCTCTAGCCTTCCCCAAGTTGCTTTCCACTCAAATCTTCTTTCCACCAAATCCAAATCCTGTGAGAGAGAGTTGAGTGTTGGGGAGAGTTGAGTGTTGGGGAGACTATCATTTGAAGCACAGGAGCAATGAGTTCATCATCAGCACACCATTTGTTACTTCTTGGAGAGTGGTGTCTCCTAGATTGGCTAGGTGTCACTTCGGACCCTCCGACAAGATTGTGGAGTTGAGCCAAGGAGTTTGTAAGGGGAAGGAGATCGCCTACTTCGTGAAGATCTACGGCTAGTGAGGCAAGTCCTTCGTGGGCGACGGCCATGGTGGGATAGACAAGGTTGCTTCTTCATGGACCCTTCTTGGATGGAGCCCTCCGTGGACTCGCGTAGCCGTTACCCTTCGTGGGTTGAAGTCTCCATCAACATGGATGTACGATAGCACCACCTAACGGAACCACGACAAAAACATCTGTGTCGCCAATTGCGTTTGAATTCTCTAATCCCATCCCTTTACATTCTTGCAAGTTGCATGCTTTACTTTCCGTTGCTCATATACTCTTTGCATGCTTGCTTGTTATGTATTGTGATTGTTAAACTTGTGCCAAAACTCCACTTAAACTCAAAGAAACTAAAAACTACTACTTTTAGCACCTAGTGTCTAATCACCCCCCCTCTAGAAACCTCTTCTTGATCCTTTCAACTGGTATCAGAGTGTTGGTTTCCATTGCTTTGGTTTAATCACCATTGGAGGAAGATGGATGAGTCTACTTTGGGGAGTCTTAGACATAGAGTGCCTATACTTGATGGAGAGTATTTTCATGAGTGGAAAAATGAGATGCTTGTGATTTTCAATCAATATCATTTGAACAAGTACATTGCTAGCCCTTGTGCACCTCATGTTGATCCTATGCATCCTACCCTTCATGAGTCAATTGACATGATTAGAAATCTTAGAGTTGTTAATCTTATCACTAGAGACTTGCCTAGAAACTTGATTGGAAACTTGTCTACTCTTGAGTGTGCCTACACTATATGGAAATTTCTTGAGGAATGATTTCCGGATTATTCCTTGAAAAATCTAGATGAAATTCTCCATAAGTCTATTGCCTTGAGTAAGATGAATTCCAGTGATCCTATGTTTGGTGATTGTCTATTTGAACTCACAAATCTTATGCGTGCCAAAGGAAATGTTGGAATCATTAGCGATATTATTTCCGAAGCTACTAGACTTCATAAAGGAGATCATTGTCAAACTCACTCTAACGAATCACCTTCTCTAGGAATTGATCCACCACATGACGATGTTGAACATGGATACTATGATGAGGATGATGATAGTGACTTTGATCTTTATGATGCAATGAGACACTTTGCTCTTATGGCAAATCTTCGCGGATATATGGCAGGAGGAAAGGAATGAGTTCTTGATAGTGGGTGTACCGATCACATGACCGGAGATAAATATATGTTTCGTGAGCTTGCTGAAAACGAAGGTCCTCAAAAGTATGTCACCTTCGGTGACAACTCAAAGGTAAGGTGGTTGGCCTCGGTAAGGTGGCCATATCACATGATAGCTCCATACAAAATGTTATGCTCGTTGAATCCCTTGGCTACAACTTACTTTCAGTATCTAGACTTGCTGATTTCGGTTTCAATGTCCTATTTACTGAAGTAGATTGCCAAGTGTTTCAAAGGAGATAATCATAAAATGGTCTTTACTGGTATACGTAGAGGTGATCTTTACATTGTCAATTTCACTAAAAAGGCTCAACCTAGAACTTGCTTTATTGCTAAATCTTCTAAAGATTGGTTATGGCATAGACTATTAGGTCATGTTGGCATGCAAAACCTTGACAAGCTTATTAATGAAAATCATATCCTTGGTGTTAACGATGTCATATTTGATAAGGATAGACTCTACAACGCTTGTCAAGCAGGTAAACAGGTTGGAGGAAGGCATCCCGTGAAGAACATCTTGACCACAAGGAGGCCACTCGAGCTACTTCACATGGATCTTTTTGGTCCCAACGCTTACAAGAGTCTCGGTGGAAATTCTTTTGGTCTAGTTATAGTTGATGATTTTTCAAGATTTACGTGGGTGTTCTTTCTCGATGATAAATCGTAGGTCCAAAAGATCTTCAAAAACTTCGCTAGGAAGGCCCAAAATCAATTTGAAGTGAAGATCAAGAAGGTTCGCAGCAACAACGAAACGGAGTTCAAGAACGCAAATGTGGACACCTTTCTTGATGAAGAAGGGATTTAACATGAGTTCTCGGCTACGTACACACCTCAACAAAATGGAGTTGTTGAGAGGAAGAACCGGACGCTCATCGAAATGGCAAGAACGATGCTTTATGAGTACAAGATCCCGAAGCCCTTTTGGGCAGAAGCGGTTGACACACCTTGTCATGCAATAAATCGCTTGTATCTTCACAAGCTACTCGGAAAGACGGCATACAAGCTCCTCACCGGTAACAAACCCCAAGTTGGATACTTTCGAGTATTCGGCTCAAAGTGCTACATTCTTGATAAGCATCATCGTTCTAAATTTGCTCCTAAGTCTCATGAAGGTTTCCTACTTGGTTATGGCTCAAACTCTCACACTTACCGTGTCTACAATAATTTCACCCGAAAGGTTGAAGAGACGGTAGATGTGAAGTTTGATGAATCTAATGGCTCGCAAGTAGAGCAATTGACAATTGATGTAGGAGACAAAGACCCCTCGGAAGCAATCCAAGACTTGTCTATTGGCAAGATTCGTCCAATGGAGGTGAAGGAGAGTACCTCATCCGTCCAAGTGGAAGCTTCTACCTCACGACAAGGCGAACGAAGAGTTGATACGGAAGCATCCACAAGTGGGACACACCAAGATGAAGAAAACGAGGAAGTACACCAAGAACGTCAACAACCTTCTTCTCCACCACGACAAGAGAACGACAATGCCAATAATGAAGAAGGCCAAGAAGAAGAACAAGATGAAGATGCTTAACCAAGACCCAAGAAAAAGCTTTCACGAGTTCGAGCAAGAATTGCTAAAGACCATCCCGTCGAGCAAATCTACAATGATACCCAAACCAGGAGAATCACTCTCTCTAAAACTCGTTTAGCTAACTTTTGTGAACACTATTCATTCATCTCTAGCATTGAACCCATGAAGGTTGAAGAAGCATTGGAAGATCTGGATTGGATAAACGCCATGCATGAAGAGCTACACAACTTTGAGAGAAATCAAGTTTGGACATTGGTTGAGAAGCCCGACAACAACCACAACATCATCGGTACCAAATGGGTGTTTCGCAACAAGCAAGATGAAGATGGACAAGTAGTTCGCAACAAAGCACGTCTTGTCACCCAAGGCTACACACAAGTCAAAAGTATGGACTATGGTGAGACATATGCTCCCGTTGCTAGACTTGAGTCCATTTGCATCTTACTTGCCTATGCTAATCACCACGATATCACCTTGTACCAAATGGACATTAAAAGTGCCTTTTTAAATGGTGAAATAGAGGAGGGAGTCTATGTTAAGCAACCTCCTGGCTTTGTTAATCCTAAGAAACCTAATCATGTTTACAAACTTCACAAAGCTCTTTACGGTCTTAAACAAGCTCCTAGAGCTTGGTATAAATGCTTGACCAAGTTCCTTATTGAAAAAGGCTTTGAAATTGGAAAAATAGATTCTACTCTTTTTACTAAAAGGGTTAATGGAGAACTATTTGTATGCCACATTTATGTCGATGATATTATATTTGGATCAACTAACCCTCATTTTAGTGAAAAGTTTGGAAAGCTAATGTCGGAGAAGTTTGAGATGTCTATGATGAGTGAACTCAAATTATTTCTTGGTTTGCAAATCAAGCAAACTAAGGAAGGTACCTTTGTCTCTCAAACGAAGTACACCAAGGATGCAAAGGTATGACTACACCCATGGCTACTAGTGGACATCTTGATTTGACCAAAGATGGTGAACCGGCCAATCAAAAGGTTTATCGCTCTATGATTGGTTCATTGTTATATTTATGTGCTTCACGTCCTGATATTATGCTAAGTGTGTGCATGTGTGCACGATATCAAGCTGCTCCTAAAGAATGTCATCTTAAGGCTGTGAAAAGGATAGTGAGATACTTAATGCATACACCAAACTTTGACATTTGGTATCCAAAGAGGGCCTCTTTCGATCTTGTTGGCTACTCCGACTCGGACTATGCCGGTGACAAGGTTGATAGGAAGTCCACTTTGGGTACTTGTCAATTTCTTGGTAGATCTCTTGTATCTTGGTCTTCCAAGAAACAAAACTTGGTATCCTTATCCACCGCCGAAGCGGAATACATTGTCGCTGGTTCGTGTTGTGCTCAATTACTTTGGATGTCCCAAACTCTTAAAGATTATGGGATATATGTGAAACATGTTCCATTACTTTGTGACAATGAAAGTGCTATCAAGATTGCTCACAATCCCGTGCAACATTCTCGAACTAAGCATATTGAAGTTCATCATCATTTCATTCGAGATCATATTGCCAAAGGGGACATTAATCTTAAGCATGTTCGCACCGAAAAGCAATTAGCGGATATTTTCACCAAACCACTTGACGAGAAAGTGTTTTGCAGGTTAAGAGGTGAATTTAACATCATTGATGCTTCAAACTTGGAGTAGGAACTCCATTTGATACATGCAAGACATGAGCCTATGACTAATCCTTGATATTTCGCATATGATAACAATCTTATGTCTTGGATATATTTGCACCTTGCATGTTATCTAACCCTTGTAGGTACTTGGATGAATCTAAGTCTATGAGATTGCAACTCACTCACATCTTGAGCAATCTCTACATAACCAAGTCTCTACACAGTGGTGGTTGAAGACAAGGAAGCACGAAACCATTCACAATATCCTTTGACAAATTCTATGTTGAGTTTCATGATTATCATTGGATACACAAGTGCTCTTCCTTGCAAAAACTAACCCATGCAGGTAGATGAACTCAAATTCCAAAGTGGTGCTCCCAACTCTTGATGAGCTACATCAACCTTGAGCAACCCACACAAGTTCAACTACATGATCACGATCAATACCACCACCCAAGGTATGTTATTCCATCTTAGAGAAGCTTTACTCCAAGACATGAGTCAAAGCACCTCAATAAGATGAGAATACATCAAAATGCTTAAACGAAAAATGGTAACCACATTTTGCGCCTAAACGATGAGTATGACCTATGATCAAGTGATCTCACTTGACTCCTAAGTCAATAAACTCTAACATAGTGACTTTGTCGCCGACCAATTCTAGATGAAGTTCTCTGGCGTTCCTTTCTGTGATCTTGCATTTTGTCTCATGCATATTTGTTTCCCCTATCAAAAAAAAACTTCATCTAGATTACTTTTAAGTTTCTTCTCTTTTATTTTCTGTTCTGCATTCCCTGCATCCAATTCATCGCAAATCTTTCAGTTAATTCCTTGCAAATCCTTGTAAGATCTTACTTGTCTAGTGAGCTGAGGTGACAAGTGTTTTCTCTGTGATGAACTCGGTCCCACC
Source organism: Triticum aestivum (assembly GCF_018294505.1). Classification (NCBI taxonomy): domain Eukaryota; kingdom Viridiplantae; phylum Streptophyta; class Magnoliopsida; order Poales; family Poaceae; genus Triticum; species Triticum aestivum. Next base: position 429,880,356 of record NC_057801.1, read on the forward strand.
AGTCTGTTGTTTTCGGTTCAACCGAATCCTTTCGGTGTAACCGAAGCATAATACTCGGTGCCACCGATTTCACTACAAGAAAGACATTTTGCCACTTGTTCCTGCATTACTTTTGATCCAGCTCCACTCAATGAATCTTGTCCTCTACCAGCATCACATTTAACTTGTTGCTTTGTTCTATGACTCCGGGACCAAACTGATGTAGGGTGGAACCCTATAGCGTCGATCTTTCACGTTTGGAGTGGATCCTACGGGGAGACACGAAGAACGAGCGGAAGAACACGAGGAAATCACGGGGAGGAACGAGGGAAAACACTCAACCAACAAGGAATCGGTCACACAGGTGCTAGATCGAAGAACACAAAGAGATACACGAGATCCAAAGTCAACAAAGGTAAGGATACAAAGGTAACCGATCTTCTCGGTGAGGAGGCCTTGAATCCACAAAGGGATCTTCCCACGAGGGGGTCTTGAATCTGATAGGATCTACTCCAAAGAGGCCGCGGTCTCTCACGAGGAGGAGATCCGATGGATGAGCAAAGCTCTATCTCTAACTTGAGCTAAATCAACGCTAACCCTCAAAGTGGGGAGTGGGAGGTCTATTTATAGTGCTACGCCACGAAGGGGTAAGTGAGGGGCGAAGGGGTACACGGGCTTCGGCCCAAGTCACGCACGCAGGTGGGGTCCGGATGATCCGGATGGTGGCCCGGATGATCCGGGTGTCAGGGGTCCGGATGATCCGGGTGACTGTCCGGATGATCCGGCTTCGTCGAGCAGCTTCGGGTGTCTTCGGCCACGTTAGCCGGATCGTCCGGGTGGTCGTCCGGATCGTCCGGGCTCGGTCCGGATCGTCCGGTTGGGTGTCCGGATGATCCGGGCAAGTCCTGTCTTGCTCCATTTTTCTTCTTCCTTCTCCTCTTCCATGCTTCTGCGCACGCTCGGCCTTGGTCCTTGGGTTCTCCATGGTCTCCTCAGGTGTACCTGAGTATGCACAAGGTCCGCGCTTGAAGTAGCAACCATGTCTCACGTGAGGAAAGTGAAGGTTTAGAGAGGATCGAGTTCACCTTGTGTCCAATGGCGTATGCTCGAGGTCTCGTCATATGTCCTCTTGGGGCTCGGAGAGTAGTCGGAGTGTACATGGGGATGAACGTAGGATGCTCCGCATCATCTCCCCCCCCCCTTGTGAAAGATCTGACCTCGGATCGTGATCCTCATCACCATGGAAACGGTTGTCGTGAACGGACTTGTAATTGGGCGAGGTGGAAGGCATGGCGCAATCCAAGTAGTCCAAGGTGTAGCCGGAGTGGTATACCTGCAAAAGAAACAAACACAAACAACACTCGGAAATACCATGGTTAGCGCACACAAAGTGTCCATCATGCAAGAATGAGTCCGTGCGGCAAGATTGGCCGTGACAAAGCGCATGAAGCTTATCAAGATGATCTAGAATGAGATGCAAAGCATTCATGGGAGGAAATGCAATCATTGTGCACACAAATGTGTTGTAAATATGATCAATGCAACCACGGTGCAAAATGATGTCATAGTGAGACGGTTTATCAAATGCATGAACATGGCAACAGATGCTCAATATGTGAATATTATCATGCAATTGATGGTGGGCAATATGATCATGATGTATGAATATGCCATCAAGGAAGATCACAACAAATTTGCTAAGGAAGTGAACAAGCTCATATATCATGGATGACATGGTAATACAAGATGCAACAAGGCAATCATAATGTGAGTCAATCCATGCATAGTGTGCAAACTTGTGGTGAGTATGATATGTCCATCGAGCATGACATGTATGAGCACAATCAACAAATATGGAGGTGTTGGTGTACCAAAGCTCGATGTCGAGGCATGGGTGGAAGACCGAAGGTGCATCCAATAAGTGCGAGCGCTCCTCAATGTGAAGGTCCATGTAGCCAATCTCCAATGTCGTTCCTCCGTTCACGAGATGTATCATGTAGACAACAAGAAGGAAACAACAATGAAAGAGTGACCCATCCAATATGCGTAATTGAGGATGGCTCAAAGAGAAGGAGTTCACCTTTAAGAGTGTCACAAGGATGATGTAGTTGCGCATCTTGTATGCCTTCACATAACCAATATGCCGCGTGATGGTACCGCCTTGTGAATCCTTCAAAATGAAAGAACATGACAAACACTCGGAAAAACAAATGAGGTTAGCGGAAGTGCAAAACCTATCATTCGTGTGGTAAGATACCCAACAAGTGTATGCATCATGCTCATCATAAGAATGGACAAGGGAGCATTTCATAGTATGAAGGCTTATGATGTAAGAACAACCAAATACAAGAGGCTCAATCAAACAATCATGCATCACAAGTAAAGTGTCCAAGTCTCCAACATCAATAAGCATAGCAAGTTGGCACTCAATACAAGGTGATATGAGAGATGCAACTAATGGAGACAAGAGGCAATGATTATGACAAATCAAGTGAGAGGCATGAGCATATGTGTCACCAACCCAAGAAAGCAAGTGATAGTGGAACATGGGTGATGCAACCAAGCAAGCAATCATAGCAATCACGTCAAGCAAGCTAGTAGTGCGAAGATGCAACATATTAGAAGGAATAATGGCAAGCATGTCATGTGTGCAAATAGTGGGCATGAATAATGGACATGACATAGCACAAACATGAAAGCAAGATATGAGCAAAATATCATCAATGTATTGGCGAGAGACCATATGTGAATAGCAATGGGGCATCATGACTCTCCCAACACAACTATCAACAATAGCATGGGGCACATGATAAACATGGCAAAAGCAACAAGGATCTCCACCAAGCATGCAAATACACATAGAAGTATCATAATGGTGAATCATGGGTAGATGCAAGCAAGGGTCACAATTGCATGGCAAAGGCATAGAAGCAAGAATAACATGCAAAGTGAACACAATAGTGTGGGCATAAGGTGACAAGTGGTAAATAGCCCATAGCCATGTGAGAGCCAAGTAAAAGAGATGCGCGTAGTCCTTGCGCGAAGGGAACGGTGGTAAGGATAGTCCATGAGATCCCAAGTCATCGTTGCTCTCAAGAGCTCGTTTCGTCAACTCATGGGATTGTGAGGTTGACGAGTGTTCATAAGTACCTACACAAAACAAAGACAAAGAGAAAATTGTGTGTGCATGGTATATGTACACATCATCCATCATGATGCACACGTGCATGTGTCGGTTAGTACTAAATAGCCAATGCTCAAATAAATGAGATGCGTGATATAGAAACATGTCATCCATCATGAGAGGTTTGTTGTTATGTATCGCATAATGGAGACTCAAATTGTGTAATGCATCATGAGAAATATCTAGAGCATTGTTATTCATGGAATGCATATGGTGCAAGCAATCATGGGAATCATGCAAAGTATGAAATGCATCAAGATCTCCTAATATGTATGAGGAAACTATGGGGGTCTCCTCATGAGCATGAGTAGCAACATCACATGGAGAATATTGACAACATCCAAAACAATGCATATTCGAAACAATGTGATCATGGCATGACATAGTAGATGAATTGCACAAATCATGTAAAGGAAGCATGGCAATATCATCACAAGAGAAGCAAAAGTCAATGACCATCATCTCATCATCTATTCCATAAGTGCAAATGGGATTGATCTTAATGGGGCATGCATAGTTACTATGTTGAGATTGAAATGAAGCAATATGGGAGATCTCACTCATAGCATATGACAAGTTCAATGGATTGTCAAGCATAATGTGACCAATAGAATTTTCACAAGTTATCCTATGGAGCATAGCATCACAACTAGGCAACTCAACATGCTCATCATCATATTCATCATAAATAGGTAAGTCAAGACATGAAGAAGTTTCACTAGCATGAAGCATGGCAATAGGTGGGTCAACATCATGGGAGCAATCAATGTCAAGAGAGTCCACTAGTGGGACAAGAGAAGCACCATCACCTATGTTACCCTTGGAGCATCGCTCATGTGTTGTAGGTGAGGTGTCAAAGATCCAATCATTGTCATCTTCATCTTGATGGAACCATGTGGGGGGTGCATCATTGTCCACCATGGCCATTGGTGTTTCCATTGGAGGGATGGACTCGTCGAGGATAGGCATGTCGTCATGTAGGAGACCTAGCACCAAAGAAGAATACACACTAGGAGTAGAGGTTAAGTCGTTAGAAATCATAGTGGCGTCACATGCTGTGTCAACTACCTCACTCACTAAGTTTTGTGGCTCACTCACTCCCTCAAGGATGCTCTCACTCGTATGGTAGGTGGAGTCACTCAAATGGCTCTCAACCTCACATAGGATGTGTTGCATGCTCTCCTGTGTGGGGCTAGTGGTGGTCACACTCATCCTCTCATAGGAAATGCTCTCAATGTCACGTATGGTGGAGTCACTCATGTCACTCATGTGGTGGTGGCTCTCCTCACATGGCACTTTGGGCATCTCTTCATATGTGGGTGTCGGAGAAGTGTAGGTGCAAATGTCTCCATGCGCGGTCGCGTAGCTTGACTCGGAGTATGAATCCAATGTGGGCGCCGTCTTCATGGTGTTGAAGAGGTTCGCGCTCGTCGCCGTGATCGAAGGGGATGGCCCTTGATCAACCGTCTTGTCACCGTCTTGGTGTGGGAGGTCCATATGATGTGGCACCTCGTAGCTCGTGTCCATGACCGAAGGGAGTTTCCCATGCTCGGCCATCTTCCTTGGGGGGCTTCCGAAGATGGAAGTGTCGCCCTCACTTGTAGGTAGTCGCCTTGAACTTGATGAAGTCGATGTAGGCGTACACATGGGAAGTAGGCGAAGATGTCGTACGTCCAAAGGCGAAGATGCCTTGATAGCACTTGGCAAAGATGCCGAAGTGGTTGATGTAGCCGTAGCGCCGTCTTGGTGGTGGTCATCTCGCGGTCTTCTTTTATGCTCATGAAGCTTCGACTTGGCGTGTTGGGACTTGTGCATTTGCGCTTGTGGAGCATCTTCATGATGATGGTGTCGTTGTCGCGCTTGAGCTCGAAGGCGTTCGTCGTCGTCGTGCACATGATGCTTGGAGGTGACTTTCCCTTCATGACGATGTGGATCACGAACGTGATGGTGGTCGCCATGTCGATGTTGACTTGGACGACTTGCGCTTGCATCTTGTTTGTGCTCCGAAGATGATCGACTTGGTCGCCGCTGCCTTGAAGATGACGAAGGGGAAGTAGACTTGATCAAGGCTCTAATCTCCTCCATCCTTGCATCTTGCTCCTCTTTATGTGCGGCAAGCTTCTTGTCGAAGTAGTCCCTTCTCCTTGCTTCGGAGTGATGAATGTCGATGGAGATGTTCTCGATGCGCTCTCGCAATCTTTATTGTGTGCCTTGCACTTGTCGTTGTAGATCGAAGATAGACGCTTTGGTTATGTAGTTGTTCACGCCATCGTTGTTGTCGAGGACCGGAGAGGAAATGCCTTGCCTATCCATCACAAGACTCGAGCAAATATGAGTGGGACAAAGAGAAGAACTTATACCAATGTACCTTGACCGATGTTGACAATGAATCAAGTTCACTCAAATGCGGACAATGAAATAGCACTATTGGTACCAATCCTTGTCGGTTCTCACACCTACACAAGTAAAGCTTATAGTGGAGCTCGGTGAGGATAGTGGCACAAAAATTTAATGCAAAATGTTAGCAAGAGTCAATAATGTTGAAAGAGATTCACAAATTCGCAAGTGAAACAAGTAGACCAATAGCAATATGGAAGGCACACGGAAACGCACACACGGATAGATAAATGGGGTCGTGCAACCAAGGAATGAGCACAAAATGTGGAATCCACGGAAAACGCTCGTGTTGCACAACTCAAGAGAGACGCTAGCACGATTGCTCAATAGGCGGATACGACACTTGTGCACAACCTATAAGATGCAAAATGGATAAACTTCTATCCCAAGTATGCTATGTATGTATGGTTCCCGGTGTTTCTCTCAATATGATCCAAGATGATCGGATATGACAATCTTATATGCAATGTGGTATGATGCTATGGCACTTGCTTACAAGCTTCTTTGCTCTCTTTCTCTTTTGCTTAAAAGCTTTATTTCTTTTTTTTGGCCACTTTGCACAATGCACAAACCAAGATAGCAATTGTGTATATGCGGGAACAAACTTGTGACACAAGATATGATAGCAATATATGCACCACGATGATATGGTATGTATGCTATGGGAAGTATGATCACTAATGTGCACAAGTAACGTTGCCGGCAATACTCAAATGGCTAGTCTCGATAGGCAAGCGACGCAAAAGTAAGGCTAGGGGTTAACAATGCAATAGCAAGGGAATATACAATGGAGGGATACCATGATACCAAGATGATATGGAGGTTACCGTCCGACGATGATGAGTAGCGGTGTTCTTGATGTAGATACCAAGATGATGGAGACTCGTCCCTAAGTAGCCGAAACACCTTAGGAAACGGAAAAACCGCGAACTCAAAATCTCACACGTCAAATGTCAAAATGGTGGTAGCGGAGAGCGGTGGTGGTGTTGCACTAGGCAATGCGAAAGTGGAATGATGGGCTATACACGAGTCGGAGTTGAAGTTGCCGTCCCTAAGTAGCCGAAACACATTAGGAGACACAAGCCACAACTCAAACAAGCTCAAACAAAATTGGGTTAGGTTGGGTTGGTGGAAGTGTATGATGGGCAAGGTTATGTGGAAGTGGTGGTGGTGGTTGATGAAGAAGTAATCGTACCTAAGTAGCCGAAACACCTTAGGAGACTCTAATCACAACTCATACAACCACATATGCAATGGGGAACAAAATGGGTTAGGTTGCGGAAGTCGGTGGTGGCTATGCGGATGATATGGTGGAAGCCCTAGGCAAAGATGCCAAAATCCCAAAAATTTGATGGTGTCAAATGGTGTTGGTGGTATTTTTTGGGATGGGGGATGTCGATAGCTTCAAAACGAGCTAAAAAACATCAAAAACGGACTCCGGATGAATTAGTTATGACCAAACAAAATTTCACCCGTGTCAGTTTCAGGGTTAACCGGACATCCGGGAGGAGGTCCGGATGATCCGGGCTAGGTCCGGATGATCCGGGTGTACATCCGGATGATCCAGGTTCGTCAGCTCCGGTTCTGTTTTCTGGGTGCGTGGGTTATCCGGACGTCCGGGAGAGGGTCCAGCTGATCCGGGAGGTGTCCGGATGATCCGGGAGAAGGTCCGGATGATCCTGGCAGGTCAAACTGCTCGGGATTTCCTCTCGGGGACGAATTTTTGGGCGGAAATGGATGATTTTCGGGGCAAAATTTGAGGGATTTCGTGGATGGAAGGTGGGGAAACTTGGGGAAATGCTAGATCCACTTGAAACCAAGCAAATCCACGGATCAAAATCAACAAAACATCATCAAACCAACAAATCACAAAAAATTTTGGGGCTATTTTGGTGGGGATTTTCGGATTTAGGACGAAAACAACAAAATCAAGCTAGAAAACACGGGGTAGGGGCTCCAAAAACGTGATCAACGTGGCTCATGATACCATGATAATGTAGGGTGGAACCCTATAGCGTCGATCTTTCACGTTTGGAGTGGATCCTACGGGGAGACACGAAGAACGAGCGGAAGAACACGAGGAAATCACGAGGAGGAACGAGGGAAAACACTCAACCAACAAGGAATCGGTCACACAGGTGCTAGATCGAAGAACATAAAGAGATACACGAGATCCAAAGTCAACAAAGGTAAGGATACAAAGGTAACCGATCTTCTCGGTGAGGAGGCCTTGAATCCACAAAGGGATCTTCCCATGAGGGGGTCTTGAATCCGATAGGATCTACTCCGAAGAGGCCGCGGTCTCTCACGAGGAGGAGATCCGATGGATGAGCGAAGCTCTATCTCTAACTTGAGCTAAATCAACGCTAACCCTCAAAGTGGGGAGTGGGAGGTCTATTTATAGTGCTACGCCACGAAGGGGTAAGTGAGGGGCGAAGGGGTACACGGGCTTCGGCCCAAGTCACGCACGCAGGCGGGGTCCGGATGATCCGGATGGTGGCCCGGATGATCCGGGTGTCGGGGGTCCGGATGATCCGGGTGACTGTCCGGATGATACGGCTTCGTCGAGCAGCTTCGGGTGTCTTCGGCCACGTTAGCCGGATCGTCCGGGTGGTCGTCCGGGCTCGGTCCGGATCGTCCGGCTGGGTGTCCGGATGATCCGGGCAAGTCCTGTCTTGCTCCATTTTTCTTCTTCCTTCTCCTCTTCCATGCTTCTGCGCACGCTCGGCCTTGGTCCTTGGGTTCTCCATGGTCTCCTCGGGTGTACCTGAGTATGCACAAGGTCCGCGCTTGAAGTAGCAACCATGTCTCACGTGAGGAAAGTGAAGGTTTAGAGAGGATCGAGTTCACCTTGTGTCCAATGGCGTATGCTCGAGGTCTCGTCATATGTCCTCTTGGGGCTCGGAGAGTAGTGGGAGTGTACATGGGGATGAACGTGGGATGCTCCGCATCACAAACCCATTCATGACAAATTCCAGAAGCCCTTCTTTGAAATTGATGTCAAAGGGGGAGAGAGAGATCACATCAAAGCTTAATCATATCTCTAGGGGGAGAGAATACTCAAGGAGAGAGTAATCTTCAAGGATCCCAGATGCTTGGTGTTCAAGAGGAGAGATGTTACATGTCTTCTAGAGGGGAAAGACATGTTCATATGTGCTTATTTGCATTAGCTCTGTTCATTCGTTTCTTTGAGCTCTGATTTTCTGTTCCCTATCTTCTCTCAGTATCCCATGCTAGATTCAGGGGGAGCAAGACATCTAAGGGAAAGAAATTCTTTGTATTCTTTGCACATCTTTACCTTTGGGGACATGTCTATATCCAATGTGGTACTCAGTACTCACTCTCTACATGTCATCCCAGTCTTGGTACTCTTGTGGTTTCTTTTGTTTGCTCTTGCTAGTAGGTGCATCTGTGTTATCTAACCCTGTTTACGCAGGTTCACTCCATCCTAAGCCAACTCAAGACCACAAGGTAAGTATATGCATCACAGTCATGTGTATGAGGAATTCTTGCTAATGTACATGCTGTTTGCAAGAAGGACTCATGAGCATGAAGGTACATTTCACATTCACATCTTTTGCTATGATGCATATAGCCAAGACACATGTAACACATTGCCTACTCTGTCATGGTTATGCACTCACATGCTTTTATACTCCATATTTACTTGACTGCATACATGTAGGGGGAGCCTATGCATGTTACATGTCTGTCCAAAGCTTTACTTGCTATCCTCTATATCTTTATCTAAAGCTTTGATGTATGTTGTCACCAATTACCAAAAAGGGGGAGATTGGAAGCACAAGTGCTCCCTGGGTGATTTTGGTAATTAGTGTCAACATATCTCTTATTGGACTAACAATTTTACCTAGTATGTTTCAGATAAGTTCAACAATGAAGTGGCATGGACTAGAGGATGTGGAACCTCTTCAAGATGCTAAGGACAAAGGATTGGCTCAAGCTTCAAGGACAAGACTCTACATTTTCTATTTTAGTGGTCCAAGATCACATTGAGTCTATAGGAAAAGCCAATACTATCAAGAGGGGATGAGATGTTGCTTAATGGCTTGCTTGCTCAAAGTGCTTAGTGATATGCTCCGAGGCCCTCAACTACCTTCTCACATCCACATATGACCTAAACCAAAAGTCAAACTCAGCCCCACCGATTCTTTCTGTCCGGCGCCACCGAGTTCAGATGTCATAGCCACTACCACAAACCCTAGGCAAATTGGTCTCACCGAGATGGGATTGTAATCTCTCTGTTTCCCTTCGTAATGTTTCGGTACCACCGAGATGAGCGATCGGTCCCACCGAGATTGCAATGTAAACTCTCTGCTTCCCTTTCGTAACATTTCGGTCTCACTGAAATGAGCGAACCTGTCCCACCGAGTTTACCTGACCAACTCTCTGGTTAGCTTATTACCAAAATCGGTCCCACCGAGTTTGTGTAATCGGTCTCACCGAGATTACGTTATGCCCTAACCCTAACCATATCGGTCCTACCGAGTTGCATGTCGGTCCCATCGAAAATCCTAACGGTCACTAGATTTGCTAAATCGGTTCGATCGAGTTTCTCAATTCGGTCCCACCGAGATTGGCAAGTTGTGCGTAACGGTTAGATTTTGTGTGGAGGCTATATATACCCCTCCACCTCCTCTTCATTCGTGGAGAGAGCCATCAGAATGAACCTACACTTCCAACTTACATTTTCTGAGAGAGAACCACCTACACTTGTGTTGAGGCCAAGATATTCTATTCCTACCATATGAATCTTGATCTCTAGCCTTCCCCAAGTTGCTTTCCACTCAAATCTTCTTTCAACCAAATCCAAATCATGTGAGAGAGAGTTGAGTGTTGGGGAAACTATCATTTGAAGCACAAGAGCAAGGAGTTCATCATCAACACACCATTTGTTACTTCTTGGAGAATGGTGTCTCCTAGATTGGCTAGGTGTCACTTGGGAGCCTCCGACAAGATTGTGGAGTTGAACCAAGGAGTTTGTAAGGGCAAGGAGATCGCCTACTTCATGAAGATCTATCGCTAGTGAGGCAAGTCCTTCGTGGGCCACGGCCATGGTGGGATAGACAAGGTTGCTTCTTCGTGGACCCTTCTTGGGTGGAGCCCTCCGTGGACTCGCGCAACCGTTACCCTTTCGTGGGTTGAAGTCTTGATCAACATGGATGTACGATAGCACCACCTATCGGAACCACGACAAAAACATCCGTGTCTCCAATTGCGTTTGAATTCTCCAATCCCATCCCTTTACATTCTTGCAAGTTGCATGCTTTACTTTCCGCTGCTCATATACTCTTTGCATGCTTGCTTGTTATGTATTGTGATTGTTAAACTTGTGCCAAAACTCCACTTAAACTCAAAGAAACTAAAAACTGCTACTTTTACCACCTAGTGTCTAATCACCCCCCCCCCTCTAGACACCTCTTCTCGATCCTTTCACTCTCCCTAGCCAATCAAACTTGTTGATTTGGTCGGGATAGGTTGAGAAGGCCCCGATCTACACTTCCACCAAGAGAAATTTGATCCCCCCCCCCACTAATCCCTAGCGGATCTTGTTACTCTTGGGTGTTTGAGCACCCTAGACAGTTGAGGTCACCGCGGAGCCATAGTCCATTGTGGCGAAGCTTCGTGGTGTCGTTGGGAGCCTCCAATTAAGTTGTGGAGATAGCCCCAACCTTGTTTGTAAAGGTTCGGTCGCCGCCTTCAAGAGCACCAATAGTGGAATCACGGCATCTCGCATTGTGTGAGGGCATGAGGAGAATACGGTGGCCCTAGTGGCTTCTTGGGGAGCATTGTGCCTCCACACCGCTCTAACGGAGACGTACTTCCCCTCAAAAGGAAGGAACTTCGGTAACACATCCCCGTCTCCATCGGCTCCACTCTTGGTTATCTCGTGTCTTTACTTGTGCAAGCTTATTTGTGTTGTATCCCTTGCTTGCTTGTGTACTTATTGTTGTTGCATCATATAGGTTGCTCACCTAGTTGCATATTTAAACAACCTATTTTGATGCAAAGTTTAATTTGGTAAAGAAAAGCTAAAAATTGTTAGTTGCCTATTCACCCCCCCTCTAGCCAACTATATCAATCCTTTCAAAGGTGTTGTACACACAGAGCTTGAAGTCGACGTGGCGTGGGGTGGACTAATCATCTACCATGGAGTTATGTTGAAGGTGGAGCTGAGGTCGGATGGAAGACTTCACTTGGTGCTGATTGAGGGGCTAAGGTGTAAGAGATCAAAGAGTTGAAACCTATTCAGCGGGAAAAGCGAGTGACATGCAGTTCGGACTATAGCCCAGTGGTCTGATGGAAGCGTGAAACTCGTCATCGGTTGACGACAATCGGTGATACTCAGCAGTGGGGGTTGAATGGTGTGGGTTCGCGACCCTTGAGACTCAACCGGGACAGCGGAGGCTCGACACGGTAATAGCGGCGAGGCGTGCAGTACGCACAGGACATGAAGACAGGCCAGGGCTCTGGTGGTCATACATGTGGTGAGACAACTGCGAATTTGACTCGTGATGACTACAAGCAACGGTGAAATTCCTTCATGTTTCAGACAGACAGTCAAGAAAGGAGCGGTGATGTTGAGTTCAGGTAACTCTTATGTGTGACACCCAATATGTGAGTTGTTCATTTTCATGTCGGTCAGTGATCAGTATGTGATGACGTTGGACTGATACTCTGGAAGTTGGGAGTACAAACTAGAGTAACAAGAAACTTTAATTTGCTCGAGTGTTGACTTTGATCAAGAAAAAAAAGACTACAAGTTGCAGGTGAAGTCATATTGAGTCTTTGGAGTAGCAGTGGTGCTCATGGGATAAGCTCAAGTCCAATGTACATGAAAGTTTGACACATGGACGAATTCAAGGTGGTGGAGAATATTCGCCAAGGTGGAGTTTGTTGGTGTTGTGTCGAATATTATTTACAAGGTAGGTTACAATTGGACTCTGAGTAGTATTGTGTTTAGATATGATATGGAGTCGTGTCCTATTAGGACACTTGTATCATAGGCCTCTCATATATAGCGGAGGTAGACACACAATGTAATCTATGCCAACATAATAGCACAAGAACGCAGGGGAAGCCGGCGTCCAGGGCGACCGGGTAGGTATTGTAGCGGTGTCATGTGGAGGAGCGTCCATAGTCAGGCCCCGGGATGTAGCCATATCGGTGAACCTCGTTAACAAATCTTGATGTTGTGCTCGTGTGATTGCTTGGTCCTCGGATGATCAACGGTATGCCTCGAATTTATTCTAACAGATGGATCCTTAGGCCGCGCTCCTCGCGTCGGTCCTCCGCCGCTCTCTGACGATGGCGGAGACGGATGCGCGACGCCTCCGCCGGAAGAATGCCATGGCGCTCTGACTCTCCATCGAGATGTCGGAGCGCAAGGCAACCAAGGATGCGGCGGCAAAGGCGAAGGTCGCCATGCAAACGAGCAGGACCACCTGCTCCGCAGGCTGCCGGGCATGAGTTGCAACTCTGACTCTGACCTGATGGACGACTCCACCTCGAGCTCCAACAACGACGCGCCTCCGCACGCCGACGCCTACACGGAGGAGAGGCACAGCCACGCCGACGACCGGAAGGAGAAGGAGCCGGCGAGGAAATGGTGATTTCCTTCGCCCTTCCCCGTTACATTTATATTTTAACTATGTTATAGTTCGTAGTATGGACTTACCGTTGAACTCCAATGAACTTTGCTTTTTTTGTCCGTCGATGCAAAGTTGATTCGATGAACTGTGTGTTGTTGATTGTGTTTACATAGCGTTGCATGGTTTGTGTGGTTTTGAGGGTTCGAATATGAGGAACACGAGGGTGGAAGCCACTAAATAAGGCATGCCCGGTCAGTGTCCGCGGATGCGTGCGGGCTCTTTTACGGCGTTTGAGGGCCTGGATTTGTAACTTGCGGGCGTAGATGCTCTAACTTGACACGGCTCGGCTAAGATGGCATTCAAAGGAAAAATGATACTTGCCGCCAAAAAAAAAGGAAGAATGATATTGTGCTTTTGATTTGACAAGGCGCTCCAGTTGCCACTAACCATTTTACCTGCAAACAGAATGGCTGAAAATGGTGTTGTACTTCTGATTTGACAAACAAACAGAATGGCTTTTCCGTAATGTCCGTATCACTGGACAGCGGACAGCACAAAGGAAATTTCGATCCAACTTTATTGATGCGTCAAATAACCTACAAGATCGCACTATCCCTATATACATCATCGCACTCGCGTACGTCTCTACTCCTCTTTGTCCACAGGGACAATGTACAATCAACTAGCACTGCTACTCTTTTTCCACCCCCTCCCATTCTGGTTTTGACCTCTTCAAGCAGCATGTGCAACCCAGGGGAGTCGGTGCTCGATTGAATTGTCACCTGCCGCGCGAACCCAATAGAATTAACTGCCTTCAAATCCACCAGCAGCGTTGTCTTGGCGCCCTATTGGAACGTAACAGGGCAGTAATAGTCATCGTACGTGCACCTCCTCCTCGAGGACATGAGCCTCCCCAGCTTCCTTTTGCAGAGCTCGAACCTCGCTGGACGGTCGTCGTCGACGCTCTGCGTTGCCGCCGTTCTTCTCGGGATCCCGAGCTGCCGCTCCAGCTCGGCGAACTCCTCGGCTCTCCGGATCACATGGTCGTAGCAGATGTACCTGCCGCCGGCCGTGTTGTCGCCCATCGCCTCGTACACCCGGACGTGGGCCTCGGCCACCGTCGCCACGTTCGCCGTCGCCAGGACGCCATCCGCGAGCATGACACCAGATCCTTTGAGGTACGCGATGGATGCCGTAGAGTTGCGGCGGCGAAACCCCGGCCCCGTGACCAGCGCGGGGCAGACGGTGACGAGCTTGAGGTCTCTCCCCCGGGCCGCCCTCCAGGCCGCCTTCTCTGCCGCTGTCTTCCCAAGTGCAAACCATAGCTGAAAAAGACGCACCTCACATCATTACAATGCCCACAGATGTACTATCTCAAAAATCAGAAACTCCGCGATGCAGGAAATTAAAATCCTAATGAATTCAGATTGCTTGAAACCACGGACCTTGTTGTTGCGGCAGAAGCTCTCGTCGCTCCAGCAGTTCTCGTCCAGGATGGTCGGGCCCCGTCTTTCATTAGGATGGTTCTGCCACCACACGCAGGCCAGCAAGGACGAGGTGAAGACGCACTTCCTGACGGATTCCGTCCTCACGCACGCTTCGATCACCCGCTCCGCTGCTTGGGCTTCCAAGCTAGCCATATGTTTCTGTTAGAACAAGATCCACAGTGAAAAGGTTAAGTTCATGTTGTTCCAGTGAGATGCATGGTAAACCTGTCCTGGTGTTATGCTCTATTGCCAAGGGAGTTGATGTGACCGAATTAGATATGGCGCCGACCGGACTAAACTGATGGCATTTTCCTAGACTCCAGGAGATTACCAGACTACCCGCGCAATTGGAGGACATAATGTTTCACAGTTCAGATCAGTCGTTAGCGTCTTCTTTATTTTGGGTTCTACTAGGTCAGATGAAACGGCAAAATGTCAACTTTAGGACACGTCACGAAGGTGCACTTTTCACTAGACCTAGTGGCTACTGGCTAGTGCTCGTGGCAGGCAATAATACCGAAAATGACACATCTATGCGGTCCTCAATAGTTTCACAAAAGGTTAACTGAATCAGTTTGGCTGTTACCACCAAACATAACCACATTGGTCAATTTCACCCCCACTAACCGCAATCTGTTGTCCATCCTCTACCAACCATTCAGTATGACTTGGAATACTTTGGCGTTCAGTTGGGTACTTGCGCCTTGAGTTAGATAGATACACCGCGCCTTCTGACTTCAACCCTTTAACCATGTCCTGCTCCTGGTCCATGGGTACAGGAGATTAAGGCTTTACTTGGGTCGTTTGCTGAACGCAAGATTTTGTGGGTTCGTCGTTCTGTTAATGTTGCTGTGCATTAATTAGCTAGAGTAAGGGGTCGGTGATGAACTATGTAAGGTTTGGCTGGGGATTCCCCAGACTTTGTTCTTTATGTATGACACTCTGAGGTTTGATGATTAAATAAAGCGGCAGTATTAACCCTAAAAAAACCACGTCCTGCTTACTCGGTCTTGTCTGTCGTTTGTTCCCTTTACGGTTTTCGTGCTGGTCAGTTTAACAATTAGTATTCCCCGCAAGAAAAAAAAGTTTAACAATTAGTATTTCAAAATCACCATCTTTTAGAAATTTCTTCCCTCGTGGAAACTTCCAGATCAAGAAACTACAAATCCTTAACGGCTTGACTCTGTGATGTGTTTATACGTGCACGTGCCAGCTTGTATCACCCATGTCTCATGTTCTTATTTTCTTATAGGAAACTAGTTAACCGAACAAAAGAAAGCAGGTCCTCTTGCTTCCCTCCGTGTGTTTTTCGACGTGACGACTATGTAGGGAGCAGACACATAATTTATGGAGATTGTAGCAGCGAGGATCACTCACCGTGTAGCCGGACATGCCCCCGGGATCTACAAACGCCGAGGTGTGGAACACACCGGTGCAGCCGTCGAACGCCCGGTGCAGGCTCTCGGGTTCCATCACATTCGCCATCACCGTCCAAACCCCATCCCGGCCGTCCTCCCCGAACATCTCCATCTCCCTCAGCTTGTCCAGGTCCTCTGCCAATAATAAAACAGACATATCAAGATCCACCACGTAAATACCCTCTTGCCATGTCATGTTGTAATTGATTGTGCAAATGATGTGCATTAGCCATAGCCTAACAATTTGTTAGCTGATGACCTAAAAGAACAATTTGTTAGCTAATGATCCAACAAGACATTTGTTACCTGTGCACAATAATTTGTTCAGCCAATCAACGGGTTGTTGACCGAGTAGCTAGTACTGTACTACTCCCTCTGTTTCTTTCTCTAAGTGTCGCTCACAAATGGCTGGCAGCATTAGTGCACTCCCTGAATACCAATCACGATGTAGTTGACCTAGTAATTTCCATCATCACGTCAAAAGAATACGGTTGTTCTGGCGTGGAAAATGCAGTAGATATTATTGTACTTCTTTGATTTGCAGACCAGTTCATCACCAACCGGAGGAACTTGAAAGAAAGCGATTGACCAGGAGGAAGGCGCGGAACGGAAAGCAGGGGAATTTTTTAGGAAGCCCCATATATATAAATTGTGCAAAACAGCATGAGAGCGAATTTGCGAATATAGTAATACTGAGACAAGTGTTATCTGGGCCATGTTCAACGTTCACCAGATGCTGGATTGTTTTGTAGCCACAGGTTCGATCTTCATTGATTAATCAGCTCTTTCGCTTGTTTCTTTTGGTCATTTATTAGTAGCTAGGTAAAGGCAAGCTGATTCGACTTGCTTAGCGATGTACAAGTCCGAATCTTCTAACCGGTGGAAAAGAAAACCACGTCTCAGGATGCTGTCTATGGGTGACGGCTAAGATTTCCTAGTAGCATATCCTAGCAAACATCTACTCTCTGTTTCGAATTACTTGTCACAATGATGGATGTCATTTCTGCGATGAGTAATCCCGAACAGAGGGAGTATTAAATTGCAAGAACTGGTCATTCGGGGCGTAAAGAAAATGGGGCGGAACAGTACACAAGCTAGTAGCTAGTGGTCTGGAATCATGAGGTTGAGAAGAAAGGGTGGTCCGATGCAGCACACCAATCCCAGTGCACCGGTTGGTTAGGTGGCACGGTGCCATCCGAACAAACTTTTGTTACAGGAGAGACAGAGAGTCGGGCTACAAGACGCTCGTTCGAAATGGTAAAATATGCCAACTTCTTACAAGCAAGGCCGTAACGAGTGTACGTTGCTGAGAAAAAGACTTGCCACAACAAAACAGGCCATTGACTTTCCACGTGTACTAGATGCCTACATGTAACAGTACTGCCCTTTTGGTGCAAGGTTGTAAATGCACCCAAGGTTAGATGCGCCAGATCGCTCCATAGCAGTGAGTTATATGGACGTACGGATGAATTCACGTATCAGAGGTAAATACGACTCCAGTCCATAAAAGAAAGTGTAAATGTTGCAACTGTGAATCACGCCTGGATTCAGACGTAGGCACTAGGCAGGGTGTGGACAGAAAACGACATGGCGCATTCAACTAAGCTCTGCCACGAAGGTGCGTCTCGCCCGCCACAAAGAACGATCCTAAAACAAATGATGTATCCGCGTATGTGTAAAGGTTGCAGTTCTTCTGAAGACGTCGCAACCGTGGCCGGGCCCCCCAAATCAAGCACAGGAAGCAGTAAAGGGAGATGAGCAGTTGGTTAATGGCCGGCCGGCGACGGCGAGGCTTTAGGATGGATGGCTGACTGACCTTGTGTCTCGAGGGCGAGGCGCACGGTGTATCCGTGGCGGAGGAGGCGGTCGACGATGGCGAAGCCGACGAAGGATATGCCGCCGGTCACGCACACGGTGCGCGGGCCCGCCGCGCCTTCGTCGCCGCCGGCCGCGCGCTTGACGTCGCTGTCGCCGGCCGAGGGGCGCCACCCGGCCGCGGCCGCGCCCCCGTGGAAGAGCGCGGCGCGCATCTCCTCCACCTCCGCCTGCATGCTCTGCGTGCTCCGTAAGACGCTCATGCCGCCTGGGCGGGCGCGTGCGTCCACCCCCCGGGTCTCTCGGTGGCGTGGTTTCTGCTTCTGGTGGAGTGATTTGCAAGTGTCAGCTGTGGGGTGGCTGGGCTCTGCGAGACGTGGATAATTATAGGAGGAGAGAGGAGAGGAGGTCTGTGCTCGCAGGCGCGGCGAGGTTTAGGTTAGGTGGGCTCTGTGCCGCGCTCTGCTCTACGGGTCGTCGGAGCGAGTCGTGGACTGGTGGTTATACTACAGGCTTGGAGCTTGGAACTGGATTGTCTGCGCGCCTTGCCTCGAGGTAGTTGCGCTGAGTGGCTGGGATCGCTCAGCCGTTCTGATCCCACGGGCCACGGTCACTGTCTAGCTTGCGCAGGTGAGGGCCGTCCAGAGAAATCGGCTCTAATAAATACTGTAGACGGGGATGGTGGAATCCGCATGTGTCCATAGATACACCATGGGATCTGCGCTGCAGAAGATGAACATGGGCTTGGTTCGTGGCATGGCAGGGCAGGCTCCACTATCTCCTCTCTTGCAGACTGCCACGCTCTTCCTCTCGGTGGAGGTAATGGAAGAGGTACTGTTGTGGACTCGTGGTTGGCTTGCAATGGGTTTTCCCCGGGAGGCAGGGCGATCCACCCACGTTGTCTGCATTAACAAACAGGGCCCCGGAGATCGTACACAAAATTATGGGTCGCTCCGTGGCGGTCCCGCTGTACAGAACGTCGCCGACACCATACCCTCCAGCAGATCCAAGAGCATTGCATTGCTCTCGTGGCTGAAACAAAACCAATCACCTAATCTCCTATGTCCAAGGTTTTTAGTGGGCCACGTAAAAGCATTGCAAGGGTAAACTTTAACAGAATGACTAATTCACATCTAGATGTTTTTAAGGATGTCACATATAAGTAGTTCGTCACACAATAATGGGCTTCAAGATTTGTACAAAGTATTGTTTAAATGTTTTTTGCTAATGTTGTGTGATGTCATGCTTAGATGTGACATAGTTATGTCACATCTAGATGAGTCCTAGCCACACCCAAACTTTAACTCCTCGTTTTTGAAGGAGCTAAGAGCATCTGCGGACAGCAAATTCGGGCCCTCAAAGACGTGAACAGGAACAGGAACCTCCTCTCGCTCTCGCTCCGCCCACGCGCCGTCGGCCACGGCGGCCACCAAAAATCACCGGGAGATCTACTCCGGCCACATCATCATGTCTCTAGCTAACCTCAAGTTCGATCAAGGCCAAGCTTTTGAAGAAGAAATCTGGAAAAAGTGGGGTGTTCGTACCAACTTCACAGATGAAGAAGGCTGTCGGTGTCAAAACCGGCGAATCTCGGGTAGGGGGTCCCGAACTGTGCGTCTAGGCGGATGGTAACAGGAGACAAGGGACACGATGTTTTTACCCAGGTTCGGGCCCTCTCGATGGAGGTAAAACCCTACTCCTGCTTGATTAATATTGATGATATGGGTAGTACAAGAGTTGATCTACCACGAGATCAGAGAGGCTAAACCCTAGAAGCTAGCCTATGGTATGATTGTTGTTCGTCCTACGGACTAAAACTCTCCTGTTTATATAGACACCGGAGAGGGCTAGGGTTACACAGAGTTGGTTACAATGGGAGGAGATCTTCATATCATATCGCCAAACTTGCCTTCCACGCCAAGGAAGGTCCTATCCGGACACGAGACGAAGTCTTCAATCTTGTCTCTTTATAGTCCGGGAGTCCGGCCAAAGGTCATAGTCCGGCCATCCGGACACCCCCTAATACAGGACTCCCTCAGTAGCCCCTGAACCAGGCTTCAATGACGACGAGTCCGGCGCGCAAATTGTCTTCGGCATTGCAAGGCGAGTTCCTCCTCCGAATACTTCATAGAAGATGTTGAACACAAGGATAGTGTCCGGCTCTGCAAAATAAGTTCCACATACCACCGTAGAGAGAATAATATCTGCACCAATCTAATTCTGCTGACGTATTCCGCAGTGTGACATCACGCCACGACCAAGCCTTTATTCGAATCGTTTTACTGTTCCTCCTCAGCGCGTTTAGCGAGGTGGTTTCCTTGGCACGTCTTGTCAAAGCAGAGATCGTGTCCCCTTATTCCGGGATTCTCATCAATACGGGCGTGGGTAACCCAACCGTGCCTTTTGGTATGACTCCCTAATTGAAAGCGAGTCCCAAACGATTACGGGGAGGGCTCTTGGTATTCAACTCCTTTATAAAGAGACCAAGGCTTGACTCCTTTCTTTTCAATCCAATCGAATCCGCCCCTCGCCTCGAGTTCCAACACCCAAAGCTCTAGTTTTAGGCGCTTCGGACCTTCGACGATGTCCGACTCCGACCTTCAAGGCCGGTGGATGCCTTCCTCCGTTACGGAAGAAGACGTGCGAAAACTGAGAGATGCCAGGTATCTAACCGGCGAAATCTCGCATAGGTTGTCTGCTCAAGGGCAGGCCATTCCCACTCCCCAGCCCGGTGAGAGCGTGGTGTTCACATCTCACTTCCTTCGGGGGCTAGGCTTCCCAATTGATCCCTTCGTGAGGGGGCTATTGTTTTATTACGGGCTAGAATTCCACGACTTAGCTCCGGAGTCCATCCTCCAAATCTCATCATTCATTGTCGTGTGTGAGGCCTTCCTCCACATTACTCCTCAGTTCGGATTGTGGCTTAGAACCTTCAAGGTGGAACCGAAGATGATCGAGGGGCAGCACGCTGAGTGCGGAGGAGCTATCATAAGCAAGGTGGCCGACGCTCCATGGCCCGAGGACTCTTTCCAAGAGGAGTTCGGCTTATGGCAACAGGACTGGTTTTACATCACAGCCCCCAGGGGCACCAAATGGGTGGCGCCACCTGCTTTTTGCTCGGGTCCCCTGTCGGTGTCAAAACCGGCGGATCTCGGGTAGGGGGTCCCGAACTGTGCGTCTAGGCGGATGGTAACAGGAGGCAAGGGACACGATGTTTTTACCCAGGTTCGGGCCCTCTCGATGGAGGTAAAACCCTACTCCTGCTTGATTAATATTGATGATATGGGTAGTACAAGAGTGGATCTACCACGAGATCAGAGAGGCTAAACCCTAGAAGCTAGCCTATGGTATGATTGTTGTTCGTCCTACGGACTAAAACTCTCCGGTTTATATAGACACCGGAGAGGGCTAGGGTTACACAGAGTCAGTTACAATGGGAGGAGATCTTCATATCGTATCGCCAAGCTTGCCTTCCACACCAAGGAAAGTCCCATCCGGACACGGGACGGAGTATTCAATCTTGTATCTTCATAGTCCGAGAGTCCGGCCGAAGGTCATAGTCCGGCCATCCGGACACCCCCTAATCCAGGACTCCCTCAGTAGCCCCTGAACCAGGCTTCAATGACGACGAGTCCGGCGCGTAAATTGTCTTCGACATTGCAAGACGGGTTCCTTCTCTGAATACTTCATAGATGATGTTGAACACAAGGATAGTGTACGGCTCTGAAAGATAAGTTCCACATGCCACCGTAGAGAGAATAATATCTGCACAAATCTAATCTGCTGACGTATTCCGTAGCGTGACGTCACGGCCAGGCCTTTATTCGAATCGTTTTACTGTTCCACCTCAGCGCATTTAGCGAGGCGGTTTCCTTGGAACGTCTTGTCAAAGCAGAGATCGTGTCCCCTTATTCCGGGATTCATCAACGGGCGTGGGTAACCCAACCGTGCCTTTGGTATGACTCCCTAATTGAAAGCGAGTCTCAAACGGTTACGGGGAGGGCTCTTGGTATTCAACTCCTTTATAAAGGGACCAAGGCTCGGCTCCCTTCTTCTCAATCCAATCGAATCCGCCCCTTGCTTTGAGTTCCAACACCCAAAGCTCTAGTTTTAGGTGCTTCGGACCTTCGACGATGTCCGGCTCCGACCTTCAAGGCTGGTGGATGCCTTCCTCCGTTACGGAAGAAGATGTGCGAAAGCTGAGAGATGCCAGGTATCTAACCGGTGAAATCTCACATAGGCTGCCTGCTCAAGGGCAGGCCATTCCCGCTCCCCAGCCCGGTGAGAGCGTGGTGTTCGCATCTCACTTCCTTCGGGGGCTAGGCTTCCCGATTGATCCCTTTGTGAGGGGGCTTATGTTTTATTACGGGCTAGAGTTCCACGACTTAGCTCCGGCGTCCATCCTCCAAATCTCATCATTCATTGTCATGTGCGAGGCCTTCCTCCATATCACTCCTCACTTCGGATTGTGGCTAAAAACCTTCAAGGTGGAACCGAAGATGATCGAGGGGCAGCACGCTGAGTGCGGAGGAGCTATAATAAGCAAGATGGACGACGCTCCATGGCCCGAAGGCTCTTTTCAAGAGGAGTTCGGCTTATGGCAACGGGACTGGTTTTACATCACAGGTCCCAGGGGCACCACATGGGTGGCGCCACCTACTTTTCGCTCGGGTCCCCCACCACGGCTAGCGTCATGGGTTAATGAAGGACTTGTCTGGGGGACGCCCAAAGACGTGCCCTTGCTGTAGGACCGCATTCGAGATCTTCTAGAAAGAGATATCAATTTGACCGTAGTGGCGCAAGTCATGCTGACTCGCCGCACACTGCCCTGCAAACGTCGACCTCTCCGCCTGTGGGAATTTAATCCGGAGGGACCGCGAGTCCTCCAACATTTCATGGGTGCGACACCCGTGGAGATGTACAAATTGTTCTTCGGATCACAAGCAAGGTGTCCGGATTTGTCCGAGGACGCAGGTCTGAGCTGCAATCATCCGGATGCTAAGGTAAGTAGCCCCGTATTTGGACACACCATCCGTATTTTCATCACAAAATTACCCTTGATAGAGTTGTCCTTTGAACAGGAGTGGATAGTGAAGGCAAAGCTTATCAGGTGTCCAGCCCCCCTGCCCGAGACCGCGCCGAATCCCATGCTAACTAGGATGCTAGAGGTTGCGCTTTTGGCGGAAGGCGAAGGGGGGAACCAAGGAGCTACTGCCTCCGTGAAGGAGGCTGTTAGGAAGGGAAGAATCAAAAATTCCCCCGGCCAGGGATAGAAAAGGACTGCCTCTGAAGACCTGGAGGTGATGGCCTCAAAACGGGGGAAGAAATCTTCACCAGAGGGTTCGGCACCGGAGAACGCCCCGGCCGAATCGCCCCCTAAAGGGGACCCGCTCTCTCCCGAGACATAAGTGAAGGGAGGGGTTCCATAATAAATGACACTCCTGTCTTATTTCTGAGGAAAGTGACCGAAACATTACCTTGCAGTTCGGATCTCAACCCTTCTCAGCAGAGCTCATCTTCAGGGGATCTTCATTCGGAGATGATAGAGAGCGAAACGCCTCCTCTTGTTGCACCGTCTCATGAGGCAGGCGACCCCGAGGTGTCGTCTCGGAGGGTTTTCCCAAGTCCGGACCCTAAAAAAGGTGGTCAGGCTAGTCCGGCACCCTCTGGTGCGCAGTCGGAGGGGCTGAAGGATTTGCTTGGTAGGGCGTACATCTCAGAAGAACACCGTATGTTGATGAATACGGTGATTGGAAGGGTTTCATCTGCGGAAAGCGGATTGTACGAGGCTGCCAAGAGTTTGCTAACAAGCTTTGAGGTACGCAAAAAGTTGTACCTTTTGGTAGAGCCGCATATTAAATGTGCCCTATATAAATAGTAGCCCCTGAGACTCTGTGTGTCGTCAAGAGTGACGGCGCACAGAGGATCATAACCCCAGGTATAATATGTCGCCTTTTCCATGAAGGTGGCGAGGCGTTCGGTGGCTAGCCGGACTGATGAATCTGCCGAGCTAATGCGGCAACTTGACGTAGCAGATGCCGACATCGCGCTTGTAAATAAGTGGCTGGACGAGGCACAAGGTATGTTCCAAAGACACCTGGTAATAGGAGCTCGATGCTCGGGCCTTATGTATATGTGCTTAATGTAGATGGTGATGCTGCCGTGGAGAACCTTCGGGTGGAACTTGCCCGAGCCAAGGAGCAAGCAAGGAGAAGCGATGCGGCTGCCGTTAAAGCGGATGAAGAGCTAAAAGCCGAACAGGCTGTTCACTGCCAGAGCAAAAAGGTGGTAGCCGAAATGGCCATAAAATTGAAGGATGCTACTGACCGCTGTAAATTTCTTGAACAAGAAGATAGGGCGTCTCAGAAGGACCTTGAAAAGATCACTGCCGAAGCCAAGGATACTCGCTCTGCAATGAGAGCTATGAAGGAGGAGCTGCATCAGGCCGGAGATATCACGTCTGGAAAGCCCTATATGCTGGGGATGAAGTTCGGTGACCCCAAGTATGCTCCGTTAGACCGACAGTGGAGTGTGGAAAACACTTATCTGGATTTGGCAGCTAGTGCGGCGGACACGACCGAACACTTCCGCGACCGAGGTGACCATGGATTGGAAGAGCTTTTCTGGTCGCAGTTCCACAATCCAGAACGCCCACTTTCGGTATCTGACCGTTTGGCCGCCTGGGCGGAGCTGAACAGGTTATCCGGACTCGCCATGAGGTATGTTGCGAGTCGTCTGTGGCAGGAGAAGCCGGAGCCGAAGAGTTATTTTGGCTTGGTGCAGCAGTTCCTTGGTTCGGTGCCGCATGCTGATGCAATGAAGAGGTAGGCATGCATAGAGGGCGCACAGATGGCTCTTGCCCGTGTCAAAACATACTGGGCAGATATGAAGGCTAGTGTTGTTGCATCCCGGGGTTCGGACGAAAGCCGAGTACCTACCAAGCACTATTTTGAGGAAGTTCTCCATGGCGCTCGTTTAATAGAGTCGCAGTGCTCGAAGGATGTTGTGTTCGAATAGCTTATACTATTTGTAAAATGAGTATTTTGATGGAAAAAGCTTTTTATACTTGTGCTTGCAAGAATTATGATGCCTCCTGTGCGGCCGTTTAATGTATATATTTGTATATAACCTGAAAGATGGCAGTCGTTGGCTTCAGCCCCCACGCATAGAATGCGGGGGTGTTCGCAAAAAGGCGCCTTTTCACACTTAATCCAACGTCTTGGTCCTATAAAGGAGGTGGTGGCGCGGCGAACTAGGCAACCGGACTATAATGCTTTATCACTTTCACTTAGCCATAGGAGTTTGACAGTGGGGCTACTGAATAGCCCCTAGGGGCACCACGCTCACCCGAATTCGGGGCGCGAGTGTGCCTGACCGGGAAGCGGCCCTTCGTTAATGCGGAGGAATCCTAAAGATTCCGAAAGTCATCAAGTGGTTGACCAGTCTCTCGCTATATCATGACAGTCAGTTTTCGGCTTTCTCTACTGAGGTGCTCGCCTGGCTGAACTGGGGCACAATCACAGTAGTTCTCCTGGTGCCGCGTTAGCCGATATGACGGAACATAAGGCAGCAAAACACAGGAGCCGGGCAAACCCAACATTTGACCAAAGACATGATTCAGAGTTGATGCATATAGGGGCAAACTCGCGACGCCGAACACTCCCTAAGGTATTCGGTCTTTATGAGGACGGGCCAAAATAGAGCCCTTGGTAAAAAAGCCCCTGGTGTCCAGGTACGCGCAAAAATTCTGGCGTGGCCACATGCCAAGACGCCAGCCTCCTCCTTGGTTATGGAAAAAACCGGGGGATGTTGTCAACAAGAGACAGTAAAAAAGGTTTACGCAGGGTCTTAATCTAAAAAGAATCCTTGAAACGGGTCCCTGCTGCACGTCTGCACCTGTGTCTCCGTTGTGCTGTATCCTGGACGGGCGTAGCACGATGTTCGTCTGCGAAAGAGAGGAACTTAGTAAAAAATAAGCGTGCGAGAAATCTATATTAAAATAAACAAAATATAGCTGGAGCAAGAATTGAGTCGTATTGTCTCCAGGCGTGAACACGCGGAGCCCCTTGTACGGGGTTATGCGGCTATTAAGCATGTTTATGCCGGACTCGTCGAGCCATGTCCGGGATAGTAGGGTGGACTAGTGGGCGGCTGTCCAGGCGGCCGCACCTTTGCCCGTACTTTGGGGGTCAATTTATATTCCCCTGTAATGAAATGATGCCCCTTGGGCCGGGCATTTTAAGTGTAAGGGATGCGTAATGCGGTATTGCGTTAAAGCGGGTGAAAGCTTCACGTCCCAGTAGCGCTTGATAGCGACTTACGAATGGGGCGATGTGGAATGTTAGCTTTTCGCTTCGGAAGTTGTCAGGTGAGCCGAACGTGACTTCTAACGGAAGGGAACCCATGCTTTAGGTATCTGGACCCGGCGTGACTCCTTGAAAGGAAGTGTTGCCATGGCGGATTATAGCTGGGTTTACCCCGAGTTTGCGGATTGTGTCCTGATATAACAGGTTCAAGTCACTGCCGCCGTCCATAAGGACTTTTGTAAATTGGAGTCCGTTAATAATTGGATTCATGACCAAGGCAGTCCAGCCTGCGTTCCGGGCTCCTTTGGAGTAACCCAGATGATCGAAGGTGATTGGTTGTAACAACCAGTGGCGGTGCTCCTTTGGGGCTGGCCGTACGGCGCGTGTCTTCGTAAGCGCCATTCTGTTTTTCCCTTTTGTCATCTGAAGTGAATTTACTGTCTTGACTTCTTGTGGGAACTTCTTTTGTTCTCCGGTGTTCTGCTTGTGGGGTGCGTCGTCATCCTCGCTTGGTGTGTCGAGCCCCTTGTGTTCGGCGTTGAGTTTGCCGGACTGCTTGAAGACCCAAAAATCTCTGTGGGTATGGTTTGCAGGTCTCCCAGGAGTGCTGTGGATTTGACATATTTTGTCCAAGATTTTGTTGAGGTTGGATAGCTCGTCCCTGTCATCTTTGGGGGGCGGCTTTTTCTGATTTTGCCGAGAGCTTTTGAATCCGGCGTTTACTGCCGTGCTCATCGGGCTGTTGTCCTTTATCCGACGCGGTTCTTTGTTACGGCGCAGTTTCCCGTTCCCATCTTTGGGTTCGGATGTATTCGGGTCACTGGTGCTGCTTCTTGCCAACCAGCTATCCTCTCCTGCACAAAAGCGGGTCATGAGGCTTGTTAATGCGGCCATTGTTCTTGGCTTTTCTTGGCCGAGGTGTCTGGCGAGCCATTCGTCTCGGACACTGTGTTTGAAAGCTGCTAGAGCCTCGGCGTCCGGACAGTCGACTATCTGATTCTTTTTAGTGAGGAATCTGTTCCAGAGTTTCCGGGCTGACTCTCCGGGCTGCTGAGTTATATGACTCAGATCATCTGCATCCGGAGGTCGGACATAGGTCCCTTGAAAATTTGCCCGGAAAGCATCCTCGAGCGCTTGCCAACTTCCCATGGTGTTTTCGGGAAGGCTTTTAAGCCAATGCCGGGCTGGCCCTTTGAGCTTAAGGGGTAAGTATTTTATGGCGTGGAGGTCATCTCCTCTGGCCATGTGTATGTGGAGGATATAATCCTCGATCCAGACTCCAGGGTCTGTTGTTCTGTCGTATGCTTCTATGTTTACGGGCTTGAATCCAGCTAGAAATTCGTGGTCCAGCACCTCATCAGTGAAACATAGGGGATGTGCGGCGCCCCTGTATTTAGGTGTGCCACGATGTTCAGATATTTTTTGCATTGCATCGCACACTGGAGCTTGCTTTCTCGGCCCGTAGATGGATCTGGTTGGGCCAGTTTTTTGATGCGAATTCTTGGACGGGTCGCGCGCCGCATTGAGTGCGGCGCCCTTCGTTGCTTGAGATCGATCGTGGGGTCGTCTATCCGACCTTGTGGCTTCCTTATTTTTTGACTGCTGGGGCTTTATGTCCTCTTCATCAAATTCCGTAAGTAGTTTCCACTTCGGATAGCTCTTTGTATGACGACTGTTGCCGTATTTGTGTGCGGTATTGAGTACTTTGCCCTATCTGATCCTGAGTGCATCTTCCGCTGTTTTGAGCCTCCGCTTCTGCTTTTTCAGGCTACATGAAGTGGCAACGAGCCTTTGGTGGAGGTTCTCATGTTCCAGCAATTTGTCCGGTGTGAGGTCGTCCGGACTATTATCTTTCCCGGGGATGGGTTGTTCGGATTGTTCGCCCTGTTTGGACGGTTGCTCGATGGCATGTTCGTCTTCCGTTGGTTCACCCTGCTCTATGGCTGGGTCTTTTTCGAGGTGGGGCTTGGCCTTGCGCTTACGCCGCCACTTTGATTGTTTTTCTAGGGAGCGATCCCTGGTTGCGCCCTTTTGATCCTCGTTGTCATTTCTGTTAGGTGTGTCCACTGTGCATACATCGTATGACGAGGCGGCTTTACAATGCCCTATAGGTGCTGGTTCTTGTTCGTCTCCTTTATCAGCGTCCATACCGTCGATGTCTTCGGAGTCGAAGTCGAGCATGTCGGTTTGATCGTCGACAGTGGCTACCAAGTGGGTGGTGGGTGGGTTTCGAATTTCTTCGTTGACCGCATCCCGACCATGCTGACCGTAATCCGGCCAGGGCTCTCCCGACAAAGAGAGAGACTTTAGTGAATTTAGGATGTCGCCAAAGGGCGAGTGCTGAAAGACATCCGCGGCGGTGAACTCCATGATCGGAGCCCAATCGGGTTCGATCGGAAGGGGTGCGGAATATACGGAGTCCGGAGAGGAGTCCGGCACCTTGGAGTCACGGGCCCTGTAAAGGACTAGGCTGGTATTCGGCTCTATTGCCGTAGAGATTGCAGCTCCCGGGGTGGCGTCAAACCGTCCATCCCCGACTAGCGCAGCAGGCTCCGAGCTAATGGTCGGAGCGGGCACCTGAGCGACGCTCTGGGCATTGTCCGGCGGCAGAGCTAAATCATGCCCATCGTGACAGTGCAGCGTGCTCGGCCATGGCTCGAATCCGTCGAAGATCAAGTCCCCGCGGATGTCGGCCGTGTAATTTAAGCTTCCAAACCTGACCTGATGGCCAGGGGCGTAGCTTTCGATCTGCTCCAGATTGCCAAACGAGTTGGCCCGCAGTGCGAAGCCGCCGAATATGAAGATCTGTCCGGGGAGAAAGGTCTCCCCCTAGACCGCGTCGTGATTGATGATCGAAGAAGCCATCGGGCCTAAAGGCGACGACACAGAGGAACTCTCAATGAAAGCACCAATGTCGGTGTCAAAACCGGCGGATCTCGGGTAGGGGGTCCCGAACTATGCGTCTAGGCGGATGGTAACAGGAGGCAAGGGACACGATGTTTTTACCCAGGTTCGGGCCCTCTCGATGGAGGTAAAACCCTACTCCTACTTGATTAATATTGATGATATGGGTAGTACAAGAGTGGATCTACCACGAGATCAGAGAGGCTAAACCCTAGAAGCTAGCCTATGGTATGATTGTTGTTCGTCCTACGAACTAAAACTCTCCGGTTTATATAGACACCGGAGAGGGCTAGGGTTACACAGAGCCGGTTACAATGGGAGGAGATCTTCATATCGTATCGCCAAGCTTGCCTTCCACGCCAAGGAAAGTCCCATCCGGAGACGGGACGGAGTCTTCAATCTTGTATCTTCATAGTCCGGGAGTCCGGCCGAAAGTCATAGTCCGGCCATCCGGACACCCCCTAATCCAGGACTCCCTCATCGCCCACCACGGTGAGCGTCATGGGTCAATGAAGGGCTTATCTGGGGGCCGTCCAAAGACGTGCCCCTACTGCAGGACCGCATTCAAGATCTCCTAGAAAGAGATATTAACTTGACCGTAGTGGCGCAAGTTATGCTGATTCGCCGCATGCTGCCCTGCAAACGCCGCCCTCTCCGCCCATGGGAATTTAATCCGGAGGGACTGCGAGTCCTCCAACATTTTATGGGCGCAACGCCCGTGGAGATGTACAAATTGTTCTTCGAATCACAAGCAAGGTGTCCGGACTTGTCCGAGGACGCAGGTCTGAGCTGCAATCGCCCGGATGCTCAAGTAAGTAGCCCCGTATTTGGACACGCCATCCATATTTTCATCATAACATTGCCCTTTAACAGAGCTATCCTTTGAACAAGAGTGGATAGTGAAGGCAAAGCTTATCAGATGTCCAGCCCCCCTCCCTGAGACCGTGCCGGATCCCGTGTTAACCAGGATGCTGGAGATTATGCTTTTGGCAGAGGGCGAAGAGGGGAACCAAGGAGCTACCGCCTCCGTGAAGGAGGCTGCCAGGAAAACCTGGGAAAGAAAAGGACTGCCTCTGAAGACCCGGAGGAGATGGCCTCGAAACGGGGGAAGAAATCTTTGCCAGAGGATCCGGCGCCGGAGAATGCCCCGGTTGCATTGCGCCCTCAAGGGGATCAGCTCTCCTCCGAGCCGTAAGTAAAGAGAGGGGTTACAAAATGAGTGACATCCCTGTTTTATTTCTGAGGAAGATAACCAAAATATTACCTTGCAATTCGGATCTCAACCCTTCTCAGCAGAGCTCGTCTTCAGGGGATCTTCGTCTGAAGATGATGGAGAGCGAAACGCCTCCCCTAGCTGCACCATCTTACGAGGCAGGCGACCCTGGGGTGTCGTCCCGAAGGGTTTTTCCCAGTCCGGACCCTGAAAAAGGTCGTCCGGCTAGTCCGGCACCCTCTGGTGCGCGGTCGGAGGGGCTGAGGGATCTTCTCGGGCGAGCGTCCATCTCAGAAGAACACCGTATGTTGATGAACATGGTGATAGGAAGGATTTCATCCACGGAAAGCGGATTGTACGAGGCCGCCTGGAGTTTACTGACAGGCTTTGAGGTACGTGAAAAGGTGTACCTTTTGGTAGAGCCGCAAATATAAAATGCGCCCTGTATAAATGGTAGCCCCTGAGACTCTGTGTGTCGTCAAAAGTGACGACGCACAGAGGATCATAACCCCAGGTGTAATATGTCACCTTTTTATGAAGGTGGCGAGGCATTCGATGGCTAGCCGGACTGATGAATCTGCCGAGCTAAAGCGGTAACTTGACGTGGCGGATGCCGACATCGCGCTTGTAAATAAGCGGCTAGACGAGGCACAAGGTATGCTCCACAGACATCTGATAAGAGGGGTTCGATGCTCGTGTCTTATAAGATATGTGCTTAATGTAGATGGTGCTGCTGCCGTGGAGAACCTTCGGGCGGAACTTGCCCGAGCCAAGGAGCAAGCAAGGAAAAGTGATGCGGCTGCCGTTAAGGCGGCTGAAGAGCTAAAAGCTGAACAGGCTGCTCACTGCCAGAGAAAGAAAGTAATAGTCGAGATGGCTGTAAAATTGAAGGATGTTGCCGACCGCTGTAAATTTCTTGAACAAGAAGATAGGACGGCTCAGAAGGACCTTGAGAAGATCACTACCGAGGCCAAGGATACTCGCGGTGCAATGAGAGCTATGAAGGAGGAGCTACGTCAGGCCAGAGATATCACGGCTGGAAAGCCCTATATGCTGTGAATGAAGTTCGGGGATCCTAAGTATGCTCCGTTAGACCGGCAGTGGAGTGCGGAAAACACTTATCTGGATTTGGCAGCGAGTGCGGCAGACGCGACCGAACACTTCCGGGGTCGAGGTGGCCATGAATTGGAAGAAATTTTTTGGTCGCAGTTCCACAATCCAGAACGCCCACTTTCGGTATCCGACCGTTTGGCCGCCTGGGCGGAGCTGAACAAGTTATCCGGACTCGCCATGAGGTATGTTGCGAGTCGTCTGTGGTCGGAAGAGCCAGAGCCGAAGAGTTATTTTAGCTTGGTGCAGCAGTTCCTTGGTTCGGTGCCGCATGTTGATGCAATGAAGAGGTCGGCGTGCATAGAGGGTGCACAGATGGCTCTTGCCCGTGTCAAAACATACTGGGCGGATATGAAGGCCAGTGTTGTTGCATCCCGGGATTCGGACGAAAGCCGAGTACCTGCCAAGCACTACTTTGAGGAAGTTCTTCAGGGTGCTCGTTTAATAAAGGCGCAGTGCTCGAAGGATGTTGTGTTCGAATAGCATGTGCTATTGTAAAACGAATATTTTGATAGAATATAAAAGCTTTTTATACTTGTGCTTGCAAGGATTATAATGCCTCATGTGCGGCCGTTAATGTATATGTGTATATAACCTGAAAGATGGCAGTCGTTGGCTTCAGCCCCCACGCATATAATGCGGGGGTGTTCACAAAAAGGCGCCTTTTCACACTTAATCCAATGTCTTGGTCCTACAAAGGAGGTGATAGCGCAGCAAACTAGGCAACCGGACTATAATGCTTTATCACTTTCACTTAGCCATAGGAGTTTGACAGTGGGGCTACTTAATAGCCCCTAGGGGCACCGCGCTTGCCCGAATTCGGGGCGCGTGTGTGCCTGACCGGGAAGCGGCCCTTCGTTAATGCGGAGGAATCCTAAAGATTCCGAGAGTCATCGAGTGGTTTACGAGTCTCTCGCTATATCATGACAGTCAGTTTTCGGCTTTCTCTACTGAGGTGCTCGCCTGGCCGAACCGGGGCACAATCGCAGTAGTTCTCCTGGTGCCGCCTTAGCTGATAGAGCGGAACGTAAGGCAGCAAAACACAGGAGCCGGGCAAACCCAACATTTGACCAAAGACATGATTCGGAGCTGATGCATATAAGGCCAAACTTGCGACGCCGAACACTCCCTAAGGTATTCGGTCTTTATGAAAATGGGCCGAACAAAAGCCCTTGGTAAGAAGCCCCTGGTGCCCAAGAACGCGCAAAATTCTGGCATGGCCACATGCCAAGACGCCAGCCTCCTCCTCGGTTATAGCGAAAACCGGGGGATGTTATCAACAAGAGACAGTAAAAAAGGTTTATGCAGGGTCTTAATCTGAAAAGAATCCTTAAAACGGGTCCCTACTGCACGTCTGCGCCTGTGTCTCCGTTGTGCCGTATCCTGAACAGGCGTAGCACGGTGTTCGTCTGCGAAAGAGAGGAACTTAGTAAAAAATAATCGTGCGAGAAATTTAAAATAAACAAAATATAATACAGAGACATGAGTAAAATTGAGCCGTATTGTCTCCTGGTGTAAACACGCGGAGCCCCTTGTACAGGGTTATGCGTCTATTAAGCCTTTGTATGGACTCGTCGAGCCGTGTTCGGGGTAGTAAAGCTGAATTAGTGTGCGGCTCTCAAGGCGGACGCACCATTATCCGTACTTCGGGGATCAATTAATATTTCCCTTTAATGAGATGATGCCTCGTGGACCGGGCATTTTGAGTGTAAGGGATGCATAATGCGGTATTGCGTTAAAGCGGGCGAAAGCTTCACGTCCCAGTAGCGCTTGATAGCGACTTATGAATGGGGCGATGTGGAAGGTTAGCTTTTCACTTCGGAAGTTGTCGGGTGAGCCGAACATGACTTCTAACGAAAGGGAACCCATACTCTGGGTACCTGGGCCCGGCGTGACTCCTTGAAAGGAAGTGTTGCCATGGCGAATTATTGCTGGGTTTACCCCCAGTTTGCGGATTGTGTCCTGATATAACAGGTTTAGGTCACTGCCGCCGTCCATTAGGACTTGTGTAAATTGGAGTCCATCAATAATCGGATCCAAGACCAAGGCAGTCCATCCTGCGTTCCGGATACCTCTGGAGTAATCGTGATGATCGAAGGTGATTGGTTGTAACAACCAGTGGCGGTGCTCCTCTGGGGCAGGCCATATGGCGCGTATCTTCGTAGGCGCCGTTTTGTTTTTCCCTTTTGTCACCTGAAGTGAATTTACTGTTTTGACTTCATGTGGGAACTTCTTTTGTTCTCCGGTGTTCTGCTTGTGGGGTGCGTCGTCATCCTCGCTTGGTGTGTCGATCCCCTTGTGTTCGGCATTGAGTTTGCCGGACTGCTTGAAGACCCAACAATCTCTGTGGGTGTGGTTTGACGGTCTCCAGGGAGTACTGTGGATTTGACATATTTTGTCCAAGATTTTGTTGAGGTTAGATAGCTCGTCGTCATCTTTGGGGGGCGGCTTTTTCTGATTTTGCCGAGAGCTTTTGAATCCAGCGTTGACTGCCGTGCTCATCGGGCTGTTATCCTTGATCCGGTGCTGTTCTTTGTTACGACGCGGTTTCCCGTTTCCATCTCTGAGTTCGGATGTACTCGGGTCGCTGGTGCTGCTTCTTGCCAACCAGCTATCTTCTCCTGCGCAAAAGCGGGTCATGAGGCTTGTTAATGCGGCCATTGTTCTTGGCTTTTCTTGGCCGAGGTGTCCGGCGAGCCATTCGTCTCGGACGCTATGTTTGAAAGCTGCTAGGGCCTCGGCGTCCGGACAGTCGACTATCTGATTCTTTTTAGTAAGAAATCTGTTCCAGAGTTTCTGGGCTGACTCTCCGGGCTGCTGAGTTATATGACTCAGATCATCTGCATCCGGAGAGGGCTAGGGTTACACGGAGTTGGTTACAATGGGAGGAGATCTTCATATCATATCGCCAAGGTTGCCTTCCACGCCAAGGAAAGTCCTATCCGGACACGGGACGAAGTCTTCAATCTTGTATCTTTATAGTCCAGGAGTCCGGCCAAAGGTCATAGTCCGGCCATCTGGACACCCCCTAATCCAGGACTCCCTCAAAGGCCAAGAGGAATTTCTTTTGGTGGCGGAGTTCACCAGATCTAAGATCCGTCTTACAGAAGAATCTGTGGGTACAATTCTCCTTTCATGTTTTGGAGGTAGGGCATCACTCTATTGAGTGCAGCAACTTCTCAACTGGTCATTTAAGTTCTCTGTCTCCTCCAAAGAAGTTGGATATTCTACATCTCGGTTCCTGAATTCAATCTCAATTTCCTTCTTTGGGGTAGTGGAGGCCCCAATTCCAGTTATGAGTTAGATCTTTATCTCAAAGAGAAAGAGGATCAATGGACACACATTTTCCGCAAACATCCTAGGAAATCATATGCTCAAGCTCTTACCACGCCTATTGTTTTTCAAGATCATCAAGCTCCTCCTACAACTAATCTGAATCGTAGTTCATCTTCGGAATATTCAAATTCCACTCATGCATGGAGAAGTAACGGTCGCCCTAATCCAGCCCAAGGTTTTGATTCTCAGTTTAAATCCGTGTCACACGCCCCCACCAATCACGTCATTACCTATGGGCTGGCCATGCATGGGCAACCGTTAACTTCTCCGACGCCATGTTGTGTTCGTTGCCTTACGCACGGGCACTACAGGCCGGATTGCACCAACAGGATCAAATGCAGGCATTGTAAACTCTGGGGTCACATAGCCCGGGATTGTTTCTCGGCCCCTCAGCCCACCAACTCCACTTCTGCTCAGCGGCCCATAGCTGAGAGATCGGCCCCGTCACCTTCCTTTGAACAGTGGAGGGCTGGCTCGATTCCCGCGACCGAAAAGGCAGGCCCCACAATCAGCGCCACTAATCGAGGCAATCCAGTGAATCCTACCAATTCTACCTCTTCGCTGGTTGGTACTAGCCATTACGCTGCCGCTCCGCCTTCCTCTTCGCATCTTCCCAACGCCTCGCTCACACTACTCCACCGCACCTCCTCACGGGCCACCACCATCATTCATCCATCCAGGTGCTTTAGTATGGCTTCCGTCCCTTTCGATCCCACTCCTTTCATCCCTCCAGATCATCAAGCCATCGAAGTTGAAGGAAGACCAGCGAGGATTAGGGTGTTGGCGGGCTCATCTGCTCCTAGGCATGAATAGTGGGTGATTGCCACAATTGTCCCGATGCCAAATCTGCCAGTTCCGCTCAACAACATCCGTGAGGTAATCTCAGAATTTCTGACAGATATCAAGCATATCGGTTTTTCGGAGATCAATCCATGCCCATTTGGTCAGGCATTTGTCAAGCTAGACAGTGTGTTTGATAGAGATACTCTATTGAGAGATAATCCCAACCCTTTCACGGATGTTCATGTGATTTTTCAAAAGCACAATGAAGGTTTAAATTGGAGAAAGTTAACCCTCAACAAAGAAGTTTGGCTTCTCCTTTGTGGTTTTCCATTTGACAAAAGATGCATGCATGAAGTTGCAAATGCTGTTACG
This sequence comes from Triticum aestivum, assembly GCF_018294505.1. Classification (NCBI taxonomy): domain Eukaryota; kingdom Viridiplantae; phylum Streptophyta; class Magnoliopsida; order Poales; family Poaceae; genus Triticum; species Triticum aestivum. The sequence continues at coordinate 429,916,270 of NC_057801.1, forward strand.
AGCTTTGGCAAGTTAGTACACTGGGACAGAGTTAAGAGCGCTAGATCTAATCTGCTTGTCAATGTCAGAGTTGAGGAACTCAGGGATATTCCTGCCAGTGTTGTGATTGGAGAAGGAGATGATTTTCAGGTAGGATCTTGGATTGTTCTAGTTGTTATTCTGCAGTAGAGGTTATTGGGAGCAGAGGCACCTGATGAGGACCCCATCCCTCCTGATGGGAACCAACATCCCATGCCACAACAAGAGCATTTCCATGCAAACCAACACAACCATTTTATGGGACCTCTCCAGCACCATGAGCATGATGACATTCATAACAACCATGTTCCAGACCACAATGATATGGATTTGCACTTGGCTATGCAGCAACCTGTCAATCCCAATCAGCAGGACCTTCAACTAGATGAGGATGAAGAGAACATGCCAGGTTGTGGACACTGGGCTTTGCCACAACAAGGACATGAGGTTGATTTGGAAAATCAACCGGGTGAATTTTTGGAATTAAATGATCTGATGGATCCTCTCCTAGAGGAAGATGCTGCTGCTCTGCAACATCTGAATGTAGTGATGGACAATAGTAGCATCACTTTATCCATGGCACCTACTAACTGCAATTTTCCATCTGTAGAATCTGCTAATGGGCCATTGAGAGCTGAACCACAGTTGCCTGACCTTAACCTGTAGGCTGAACCTATTCTTCTTCCTCCTGTACCTTTGGTTCAAAATAGGGTCAATGCACATGTCCCACGATGCAGAACTGGTTACATGGAACTTGACTATTTGCTGGATGCTATTCTTGCTGATAAGAGTCCAATTTATTACTCTGCTTCTGACCCAATGCAACAAGAGGGTGTACTGAAAGCCCCATAGATCTCAACAGACATAGACCTGCTACAAGAAAGTGAATTGAAAGCTTTGACTACAATAGTAGAACCAGGGAAGGAAGTCAACCCTTCATCAGAGAGTATGATCAAGGGTACTGAACAAGGAGGAAGGGACATGAAGAATACTGATACTCAACCACAACAAGCTCTACCACCTCTTGACTCTCAGGTGGATATTGGTGAGTTTTATGAACACTCTTAGTCTGATCTTGCTACACCACCTAGTTTTCCTACTCCCAAGTACCTGGATGTTAATCAAAACCTTCTTGTGGGTTTTGTGCACCTTCCCTCAGATCCTCTAGACCCAGTCATTATGGAAAAGGAAAGAACTGGACATATCAACACATCTTCCTCAGATGCTGCTCTACTGGGACATGAAGGTGCTGAAATCTGGAAGCAACATTTTACACCAAAAGCTGACAGCAAACAGGTAATCCAGGTCCCCATTGAGTGGGTCAACTTTTTATCAATGGCCATCCTTTCACCTGATAAGTTTGAATGGGCAAAGAATTTTATTACCTCTCAAGTTTGGGACTATATTGTACAAGGATCTGAATCAAAGTTACTCAAACCTTTTGCCATCCCTGATACTGATGTCCCTTTGCATGGTACATGTTGTGCTTTGTAGTCTGCACAATCTACTAAAGTTGATCAAGAAAATGAGGCAACCCCACTCCGCAAGTCTTTTGAAGAAAGTACTGCCTCTTCTACCTCAGCTATTCAGAAGAACAAGAAAAGAAAACAGAAACTCCCTCTAGTGGAGACTAAGGTAAGGAGAAGTTGTAGAATTAAGGCTCTGAACAAAGGATTTAAAAGACCTAATTGCACTGATAGAAATTGTCTTGCATGTCATGCTCTACCTCCTCCTATCCTTGGAAAAGTGGTTAAAAACTTAAATGTTTCCTTCTGCAAGGTTAATGCTCAGGAGACTACAAAGAACATTTTGAAACTGAAACAGGGACCAAAGAAGCTCAAGTACAATAACTCCAAAGCCGTGGAGACAGGACAGAAGAGCAAGACCTCAAGCAAGAACCAGAGCTAGCTCCCTAGTCATACCCGACTTTATTTTGTTCTTCTCCGTGGGTAGTTGTTGGAAAGACTGTTGTTATGGCTAAGAACATGATTGCTTTTGTAATAGTGGTAGAACTTGACTGGTTCCTGCTCAGATTTCTATGTATGCCACCTTATGTTATTCTTAGTATCCTGTCTTTGTTTCATCCATGGCTAATCTTGGAATATATTAAACTGGAATGTGAGAGTGCTGATAAGAAACACACTGCTATAGCTAATAAGATTGAGGAGGCTGCCTGCTCTATTCTGTGTCTGCAAGAGACTAAGAGAGAACTTTTTGAAAGTAATTACTTGAGGAACTTCTGCCCTAGAAAACTTAATAAATTTGATTGTGTCCCATCTGTGGGGGTATCACGGGGACTTCTTGTGGTTTGGAATGATCACCTTTTCTCCGGCACTACAATTGAAAAAACTGCCTACTCTATCTCTATTGAGTTCACTTCCAAACACAATGGTGATAATTGGTTCCTTACTAATGTGTATGGAACTTGTCAACATTATGATAGATTAAACTTCCTGGACTGGTTTCAGTGTGTTAATATATTGGATTCCACCAATTGGATGGTGCTTGGTGACTTCAATTACATTAGATAACCTCAAGATCACAACAGGGAGGGGGCAATGTTCAAGATATGCTGGCTTTCAATGAAGCCATTTCACAGCTAGCACTTATTGAAATCCCACTGAAAGGTCGCTCATCTACTTGGAGCAATATGCAAGAGGCATCATTACTGGAGAAACTTGACTGGTTTTCACCTTCGAGGAATGGACACTTACCTATCCTGACACTACAGCTCTCCCATTGGCCAGAACCACCTCGGACCACACCCCATGTGTGATCAAAATTGGCACCACTATACCAAAAATCCAAAATCTTCAGATTTGAGAACTATTGTCTTCATCACCATCACTAAATAGGTGGTCAGAGAAATTTGGGATCAACAAGTCTCTGAAACTGACAGTGCCAAGATTATATCTGCTAAATTCAAGAGACTTAGAAAGGGGCTTAAAAATTGTTCCAGGAACATTTCTGATCTTAAAGCTATCATCAAGAATATCAATGAAGTTATTTATGTCTACGATACCTTGGAGGAGTTCAGGCCTCTATACAGTGAAGAAGCAACAGGCAGATAGATCCTCAAAGATCATTTGAATCTAATTCTATCTTTTCAAAAGATGTACTGGAAGCAGAGGGCAACCATCAGAAATATTAAAGTGGGGGAAGCAAACACCAAATTCTTTCAGGCTAAAGCTACAATCAAGCATGGTTTAGTTTGTATCTCCATGCTCAGGGATGAAGAGGGGATGGAACATCATGACCACCACCCTAAAGTTGCCATTCTTTTCAAAGCATTCAAAGAAAGATTAGGCACTGTCAGCAACAATGCCAACCCATTGATGCTGCATCAGCTGATTCAACCTTCTAATGAACTTCAAGATTTAGAAAGCCCTTTCACCAAGGAAGAGATTGATGATATTATCAAACATATGCCAAGTGATAAATCACCTGGACCAGAGGATTTAATGCAGCTTTTCTCAAATCTTGTTGGGACATCATAGCCCCAGACTTCTACAATTTCATAAATGATTTCTATTCAGGCAGGGTCAACATCCATAGCATCAACTACTCCTATATCACATCATACTCAAGATCAAATCTGCAGACTCTCCTAGTGCTTTTAGGCCCATTTCTCTACTTAACTGCACTATCAAAATTCCGACCAAACTTCTTGCCAATAGACTGCAAAAGGTCATGCCCAAATTGATTCACATCAATCAATATGGTTTCCTCAATAAAAGATGTCTCCAACACTTCCTGGCATGGTCATATGAATACATCCATCAATGTCATCAATCTAGAAAGGAGATATTCTATTGAAGTTGGATTTTGAAAAAGCTTTTGATATGCTAAGCCATGATACTATTTTTGAAATCTTAGCAGCATATGGGTTTGGACAAAAATGGATTAAACAGATCTATAGCACTGGGTTTTCTTCTGTCCTACTAAATGGGATTCCTGGAAAGCAGTTCCTTTGTAAAAAAGGAGTCAGGCAGGGAGATCCTTTATCTCCCCTCATAATTGTGTTGTCTACTAATATTATATAAGCTATGATGAATGAGGCTATGCACAACTCCCTCATTGAATCACCTCTTCAACATGTTACTTGCCCCAAATTCCCAATCATACAATATGCAGATGACACAATTCTGGCTTTGCCAGCTGATTCAAGCCAACTTCTCCAAGTCAAGAACCTACTCCTCCATTTTGCAGCATACAATGGACTCAAAGTGAACTACTCCAAATCAACAATGATTGCCATTAATACTCTAGAGCACAAGATGCAAGAGTTGTCTGCCCTTCTGGGATGTCAAATTGGGAGTCTGCCAATTAAATACCTCGGGCTACCTTTGGCAATTAACAAGCCAAGAATTGAGGATTATTTCCCACTTCTGAAGAGAATTGATACTAGACTGCAGGGCTGCTCCACCATGCTCTCATTTGGAGATAAACTCACTTTGATTAAGTCATTTTTCTCCAGCATGCCCACCTTTTACATGAGCACTCTCACCATTCCACCTATAGTCATTCTGCAAATCAACAAATATCTCAAGAACTGCTTCTGGAAGAAATATGGTACTGAAGCTAAGGGGCAACCCTTGATTTCATGGGACAAGGTTTGTAAACCAAAAAAATCCATGGAGGTCTTGGCATTATTGATATTGCCACTCACAACAAGACTCTTCTCATGAAATTTCTCCACATGTTTCTGAACAAAGAAGACACTCCATGGGTGAAAATCATTTGGGAAGCATACTACTCCTCATCACTGCGAGGGGATAGATTGGTAGGTTCATTCTGGTGGAAATCTATTTTGAAACTGCTACCAGTCTACAAGGACAACTCATTTGCAAACCTGGGGTTCGAGATACCATTCAGTTATGGTCTGATAACTGGAGACAAAACAAGATGAAAGATTCATACCCTAAACTCTTCTCATTTGCAATCAATAAGGATATCACCCTGCAACAGGCACTTCAGAATGAGGACCCAACATCCTTTTTCCAAATACCTCCTACAGTGGAAGCACATAGGCAATTTGAACATATGCTAGCCATCCTTCAGGACTTACCCAGAAGCAACCAACAGGACAAATGGGTCTACTCATGGAGATCAAGCGCCTACTCCTCGATGAAGATGTATAAATGCCTTATGGGTCCAACAACATGCCACCTTCTATTGAAATTGCTATGGAAAACAGCAGCTATGCTCAGACACAAGATTTTCCTTTGGCTCCTTCTTTATGATAGAATCAACACAAGGAATCTTTTGAGAAGAAAAAGTATGCATCTTCAATCCTATAATTGTGTCCTATGTAGTGACCAAGCAGAGGAAACTGCACTTCACCTATTTTGGGACTGCCCATTTGCTCTTAGATGTTGGGACACTATTGCACTTGACAAAAAGAGAGGCACCTCCACATTTGATGAGATTTGTCTAACCTTAATGAAGCTCCCCCAAGGAATTGCATTTGATATCATTTTGGCAGGCTGTTGGGGCATTTGCAGTGTACACAATGACAAGATCTTTAGACATGCTGCTGTCCATATACAGAGTTCGAAATATTATTTGAAGGAAGGAATGATCAGAGCACAATACAGAGCTAAAATGACCAAGGCCACCAAGATTCAATGATGGATAGATAGTTTTATTTAACTTTCTTTATGATGTCCCCTAGAACTGGTATTGGTTGAGCTACTAATGTAGGCTCTTGCTGTATATATTTTTGCTATTTTAATGAAAATACCGTAGCACAATTGCTCTATGCTCAGTGGGTAAAAAAAATCCAGGCCGTCAAACGCCCACAGATGCGTACAGTGATCAATCACGTCTTAAATAATCGATTTCGCATCCACGTACCTCATATCCGGCCGCCTATATTCATAGTACGCATGGAGTGTGATGAACTATTCTATGTGATCAAACAACGAACAAAGATATCGGCATCAGACGGACAAGAAATGCACATAAACCCACCACATCATCCAAACGATCACCACAGTTCATCACCGGACAAGTTCTTAACTTAAACAACTAAAAATGATAATATAAACGAAGGAGGGGCGGGATCACAACTTCCTCGCTGGGCCATGGTCATCGGTGGAGGAGGTGGAACTGTGGTCATCGCCGCCGTCGGATGAGGAGACGGAGAGGGCGATGAGCCCCCTCCATCCGGCGGACGGCTCTATCCTGCTGTCGCTTCAGTTTGGCCACCTGAGCCACCTCCACTGTTGCCTCCACCGCCTCGCGCTCTGACTACTCAATGGAAAGCTGGGAATGCCTTCATGTTCTTCCTCCATAGGCGGTGAGCATCCGTCTCTGCCGTTGTCAGCGACCGGCGGTAAACCCAAGCGAGGAGCCACTCATCCTCGTCGGGCTCCGCCGGCAACCCGGGATGGCAGCGCACGGATTGCTCTGCCACAACTCTCTCTTGCCCGCTGCCCCTTGCGACGGGCAGTGCATGCCTCTGATTCTGGCGTACACAAATCCTTCACATCCAACTCCTCAATTATACATCCATGCTTCCTAGGAGGTGTAGCATACATTGTTGGGAAACGAAACATGCAATTTCAAAAAAAAATCCTATGCTCACGCAAGATCTATCTAGGAGATGCATAGCAACGAGGGGGAGAGTGTGTCTACATACCCTCATAGACCGTAAGCGGAAGCGTTTGACAACGCGGTTGATGTAGTTGAACTTCTTCTAGCTTCAACCGATCAAGTACCGAACGTACGACACCTCCGAGTTCTGCACACGTTCAGCTCGATGACGTCCCTCTTCCTCTTGATCCAGCAAGATGTAGATGAAGTAGATGAGTTCCGTCAGCACGACGGCATGGTGATGGTGATGGTGAAGTGATCCGCGCAGCGCTTCGCCTAAGCACCGCGAGAATATGACCAAGGGTGTAAACTGTGGAGGGGGGTGCCGCACACCGCTAACAATTGATGTTGTGTGTTCTAGGTGCCCCCCTCCCCACATATATATAGGTGGGAGGGGAGGAGAGGCAGCTAGGGGGTGCTACGTCTTGAGCTTGCGTTAGTTTTCCTTGAAGAGGAAAGGTTTATGCATCAATAGTAGCGTAAGTATTTCCCTCAGTTTTTGAGAACCAAGGTATCAATCCAGTAGGAGGCTCCTCAGAAATCCCACGCATCTACACAAACAAACAAGAACTCACAACCAACGCAATAAAGGGGTTGTCAATCCCTTCACGGCCACTTGCGAAAGTGAGATCTGATAGAGATAATATGATAAGATAAATATTTTTGGTATTTTTATGATATAGATTGGAAAAGTAAAAGATGCAAATAAAAAAGTAGATTGAAAGCTTATATGATAAAAGATAGACCCGGGGGCCATAGGTTTCACTAGTGGCTTCTCTCAAGATAGCATAAGTATTACGGTGGGTGAACAAATGACTGTCAAGCAATTGATAGAAAAGTGAATAATTATGAGATTATCTAGGCATGATCATGTATATAGGCATCACGTCCGTGACAAGTAGACCGACTCCTGCCTGCATATACTACTATTACTCCAAACATTGACCGCTATCCAGCATGCATCTAGAGTATTAAGTTCATAAAGAACAGAGTAACGCATTAAGAAAGATGACATGATGTAGAGGGATAAACTCATGCAATATGATATAAACCCCATATGTTTATCCTCGATGGCAACAATACAATACGTGCCTTGCTGCCCCTGCTGTCACTGGGAAAGGACACCGCAAGATTGAACCCAAAGCTAAGCACTTCTCCCATTGCAAGAAAGATCAATCTAGTAGGCCAAACCAAACTTATAATTCGAAGAGACTTGCAAAGATAACTTAATCACACATAAAAGAATTCAGAAGAGATTCAAATATTTCTCATAGATAAACTTGATCATAAACCCACAATTCATCGGATCTCGACAAACACACCGCAAAAAGAGTTACATCAAATAGATCTCCAAGAAAATCAAGGAGAACTTTGAATTGAGATTCATAGAGAGAGAAGGAGCCATCTAGCTAATAACTATGGACCCGAAGGTTTGTGGTAAACTACTCACAACTCATCAGAAGGGCCTTGGAGATGATGTAGAGGCCCTCCATGGTCGATTCCCCCTCCGACAGAGTGCCGACGAAGGCTCCAAGATGGGATATCGCGGATACAGAAGGTTACCGCAGTGGAAAATAGTTTTTCGTGGTGCTCCTCAATGGTTTTAGGGTACGTGGGTATATATAGGAGGAAAAAGTAGGTCGATGGACGCTTGAGGGGCCCACGAGGGTGGGGGGCGCACCCAACTGTAGGGGGCGCGCCGGGCACCCTCGTGGCCGCCTCCTATGTTGCTTGACGTCCACTCCAAGTCCCCTGGATCACGTTTGTTCCAAAAAGATCGCTCCCGAAGGTTTCATTCCGTTTGCACTCCATTTGATATTCCTTTTCTTCGAAACACTGAAATAGGCAAAAAAAAAACAACAATTCGGGTTGGGCCTCCGGTTAGTAGGTTAGTCCCAAAAATGATATAAAAGACTAAACTAAAGCCCATAAACATCCAAAACGGGTAATATAGTAGCATGGAACAATCAAAATTTTTAGATACGTTGGAGACGTATCAAGCATCCCCAAGCTTAATTCCTGCTCGTCCTCGAGTAGGTAAATGATAAAAACAGAATTTTTGATGTGGAATGCTACCTAGCATAATTCTCAACGTATTTTTCTTTATTGTGGCATGAATGTTCAGATCCAAATGATTCAAAATAAAAGTTCATATTGACATAAGAAATAGTAATGCTTCAAGCATATTAATCAAAGCAATCATGTCTTCTTAAAATAACATGGCTAAAAAAGTTCATCTCTACAAAATCATATAGTTAGTCTATGCTTCATTTTCGTCACACAAAAATGCTCTCACCTTGCACACCCCCAATGACAAGCCAAGCAATTGTTTCGTACTTAAATAATCTCAAACTTTTTTAAACTTTCACGCAATACATGAGTGTGAGCCATGGATATAGCACTATGGGTGGAATAGAATATGATGATGGAGGTTGTGTGGAGAAGACAAAAAAGGAGAAAGTCTCACATTGACAATGATAATCAATAGGCTATGGAGATGCCTATCAATTGATGTCAACATGAGGAGTAGGGATTGCCATGCAACTGATGCACTAGAGCTATAAATGTATGAAAGCTCAACAAAAGAAACTAAGTGGGTGTGCATCCAACTTGCTTGCTCACGAAGACCTAGGGCATTTTGAGGGAGCTCATTGTAGAAATATACAAGCCAAGTTCTATAATGAAAAATTCCCACTAGTATATGAAAGTGACAACATAAAAGACTTTCTATATGAAGAACATGGTGCAACATTGAAGCACAAGTGTGGAAAAGGATAATAACAATGCCCCCCTTTTTTATTTTATTTTATTTTTTGGGCCTTTCTATTTTCTGGCCTTTTTTTAATTTGGGAACAATGCTCTAATAATGATGATCAACACACTTCTATTTATTTACAACTCATGAATTACAACTCAAAACTAGAACAAGATATGACTCTATATGAATGCCTCCGGTGGTGTACCGAGATGGGCAATGAATCAAGAGTGACATGTATGAAAAATTATGCATGGTGGCTTTGCCACAAATACGATGTCAACTACATGATCATGCAAGGCAATATGACAACGATGATGCGTGTCATGATGATGAACGAAACGGTGGAAAGTTGCATGGCAATATATCTCGGAATGGCTATGGAAATGCCATAATAGGTTGGTATGGTGGCTGTTTTGAGGAAGATATAAGGAGGTTTATGTGTGATAGAGCATATCGTATCACGGGGTTTGGATGCGCCGGTGAAGTTTGCACCAACTCTCAAGGTGAGAAAGGGCAATGCACGGTACCAAAGAGGCTAGCAAGGATGGAAGGGTGAGAGTGCGTATAATCCATGGACGCAACATTAGTCATAAAGAACTCATATACCTATTGCAAAAATCTACAAGTCATAAAAAACCAAGCACTACGCGCATGCTCCTAGGGGGATAGATTGGTAGGAAAAGACCATCGCTCGTCCTCGACCGCCAGTCATAAGGATGACAATCTAAGAACACCTCATGTTTCAAATTTGTTACACAACTTTTACCATACGTGCATGCTATGAGACTTGCCAACTTCAACACAAGAATTCTTTAAATTCATAATCACCCAACTAGCATGACTCTAATATCACTAGCTCCATATTTCAAAACAATTATCAAGTATCAAATTGATCATAGCATCCAATTCACTTCCTATGATAGTTTTTATTATGCCCAACTTGGATGCCCATTATTCCAGGACCAATTTTATAATCATAGCAAATACCATGCTGTTTTAAGAGACTCTCAAAATAATATAAGTGAAGCATGAGAGATTAACAATTTCTACAAAATCAAGCCACCGCCATGCTCTAAAGGATATAAGTGAAACACTAGAGCAAAACTATCTAGCTCAAAAGATATAAGTGAAGCACATAGAGTATTCTAATAAATTCCAATCAAGTGGGTTTCTCCCAAAAGGTGTGTACAGCAAGGATGATTGTGGTAATCTAAAAAGCAAAGACTAATATCATACAAGACGCTCCAAGCAAAAACATATCATGTGGCGAATAAAAATATAGCTCCAAGTAAAGTTACCGATAGACGAAGACGAAAGAGGGGATGCCTTCCGGGGCATCCCCAAGCTTAGGCTTTTGGTTATTCTTTAATATATTGGGGTTCCATGGGAATCCCCAAGCTTAGGCTCTTGTCACTCCTTATTCCATAGTCCATCAAATTTTTACCCAAAACTTGAAAACTTCACAACACAAAACTCAACAGGAAATCTCATTAGCTCCGTTAGTGCAAGAAAGAAAAACCACCACATAAGGTACTGTAATGAACTCATTCTTTATTTATATTGGTATTAAACCTACTGTATTCCAACTTATCTCTGGTTCATGCACCTTAATACTAGCCATAGATACATCAAAATAAGCAAACAACACGCAAAAACAGAATCTGTCAAAACCAGAAAAGTCTGTAGCAATATGTAACCTTCGAATACTTATGTAACTCTACAAATCCTACCAAAATAGTAAGTCCTGGGAAATTTGTCTATTGATCTACAGAAAAAAGAATCAATGCAAAAGCACGTTTCTGTGAATTACTAAAATTATTTTCGTGCGTGCAAATTTTCTGTTTTTCAGCAGAATCAAATTAACTATCACCATAGGTTATCCTATAGGATCTACTTGGCACAAACACTAATTAAAACATAAAAACACATCTAAACATAAAGTATATGAAAAGTTTATTACTAAACAGAAGCAAAAAACAAAAAACAAAAGTAAAATTGGGTTGCCTCCCAACTAGCGCTATTGTTTAACGCCCCAAGCTAGGCATAAAAGCGAGGGTAGATCTAAGTACTGCCATCTTTAATTTTAAGTTTTTTAGCGGAGTCATGTTCGAATCCGGGAGGTTCTTTACATTTACCTTCATACTCGTAAATTTTAAGATCTAAAGAATCCAACCGCTTATGGCAAAGAGTAATCAACATATTCATGCGGTGAAGATTTCCGCTAACACTCTTAAGAGGTTCAAGAGACTTCTGTAAGATTTTTGTTACTTCGCAAATCTTTTCAAACACTCGTGTTTCTTCTTGGGTAGGATGAGGTCCCCCTTTTTGAGGTAGTGTTCCCACTATTCCCTCTATAATTTCATGTGCAATACTGGGATCAATTTCAATACAATTTCCCTTGGCAATGCAATCCAAGAGTTGTCTATGAGACATATTTAGCCCAACATAAAAATTGCGAAGTAGGATTCTAAAATTCACCTCTAGGGTGCAATTACGATAAGATTCCATCATCCTACACCAAGCATCTTTTAAGTTTTCCCCTTGCCTTTGCTTGAAGTGTAGAACTTCAAACTCGGGATACATAGGAGCGGATAAAGGACTAGCCATAGCGACCAGCACACAAAAGACAAGCGAAAGAGAGAGGAGATTGGGAAAGAGAGGGCGAATAAAACGGCAAGGGTGAAGTGGGGGAGAGGGAAATGAGAGGCAAATGGCAAATAATGTAATGCGAGGGAGATGAGTTTGTGATGGGTACATAGTATGTCTTGACTTGAGCGAAGACCTCCCCGGCAACGGTGCCAGAAATCCTTCTTGCTATGTCTTGAGCTTGCGTTGGTTTTCCTTGAAGAGGAAAGGGTGATGCAACAATAGTAGCGTAAGTATTTCCCTCAGTTTTTGAGAACCAAGGTATCAATCCAGTAGGAGGCTCCTCAGAAGTCCCACGCACCTACACAAACAAACAAGAACTCGCAACCAACGCAATAAAGGGGTTGTCAATCCCTTCACGGCCACTTGCGAAAGTGAGATTTGATAGAGATAATAGTATAAGATAAATATTTTTGGTATTTTTATGATATAGATTAGAAAAGTAAAAGATGCAAATAAAAGTAGTTTGAAAGCTTATATGATAAAAGATAGACCCGGGGGCCATAGGTTTCACTAGTGGCTTCTCTCAAGATAGCATAAGTATTACAGTAGGTGAACAAATTACTATCGAGCAATTGATAGAAAAGCAAATAATTATGAGATTATCTAGGCATGATCATGTATATAGGCATCACGTACGTGACAAGTAGACCGACTCCTGCCTGCATCTACTACTATTACTCCACACATCGACTGCTATCCAGCATGCATCTAGAGTATTAAGTTCATAAAGAACAAAGTAACGCATTAAGAAAGATGACATGATGTAGAGGGATAAACTCATGCAATATGACATAAACCCCATCATTTTATCCTCGATGGCAACAATACAATACGTGCATTGCTGCCCCTGCTGTCACTGGGAAAGGACACCGCAAGATTGAACCCAAAGCTAAGCACTTCTCCCATTGCAAGAAAGATCAATCTAGTAGGCCAAACCAAACTAATAATTCGAAGAGACTTGCAAAGATAACTTAACCACACATAAAAGAATTCAGAAGAGATTCAAATATTTCTCATAGATAAACTTGATCATAAACCCACAATTTATCGGATCTCGACAAACACACCGCAAAAAGAGTTACATCGAATAGATCTCCAAGAAGATCAAGGAGAACTTTGTATTGAGATTCAAAGAGAGAGGAAGCCATCTAGCTAATAACTATGGACCTGAAGGTCTATGGTAAACTACTCACAACTCATCGAAAGGGCCTTGGAGATGATGTAGAGGCCCTCCGTGGTGGATTCCCCTTCCAACGGAGCGCCAGCGAAGGCTCCAAGATGGGATATGGCGGATACAAAAGGTTACGGCGGTGGAAAATAGTTTTTCGTGGTGCTCCTTGATGGTTTCAGGGTACGTGGGTATATATAGGAGGAAGATGTAGGTCGATGGACGCTCGAGGGGCCCACGAGGGTGGGGACGCGCCCACCTGTAGGGGGCGCACTGGGCACCCTCGTGGCCGCCTCCTCTGTTGCTTGACGTCCACTCCAAGTCCCCTGGATCACGTTTGTTCCAAAAAGATCGCTCCCAAAGGTTTCATTCCGTTTGGACTCCATCTGATATTCCTTTTCTTCGAAACACCGAAATAGGCAAAAAAACAGCAATTCGGGCTGGGCCTCCGGTTAGTAGGTTAGTCCCAAAAATGATATAAAAGTGTAAAGTAAAGCCCATAAACATCCAAAACGGGTAATATAATAGCATGGAACAACCAAAAATTATAGATCGTTGGATACGTATCAAGCATCCCCAAGCTTAATTCCTGCTCGTCCTCGAGTAGGTAAATGATAAAAACAGAATTTTTGATGTGGAATGCTACCTAGCATAATTCTCAATGTAATTTTCTTCATTGTGGCATGAATGTTCAGATCCAAATGATTCAAAATAAAAGTCCATATTGACATAAGAAATAGTAATACTTCAAGCATATTAATCAAAGCAATCATGTCTTCTATATGAAAGTGACAACATAAAAGACTTTCTATATGAAGAACATGGTGCAACTTTGAAGCACAAGTGTGGAAAAGGATAATAACATTGCCCCCCTTTTTATTTATTTTTATTTTTGGGGCCTTTTTTTTCTTTTGGCCTTTCTTTCTTTTATTTCGGGACAATGCTCTAATAATATTGATCATCACACTTCTGTTTATTTACAACTCATGAATTACAACTCAAAACTAGAACAAGATATGAATCTATATGAATGCCTCCGGCGGTGTACCGGGATGGGCAATGAATCAAGAGTGACATGTATGAAAAATTATGCATGGTGGCTTTGCCACAAATACGATGTCAGCTACATGATCATGCAAGGCAATATGACAATGCTGATGCGTGTCATGATGATGAACGGAACGGTGGAAAGTTGCATGGCAATATATCTCGGAATGGCAATGGAAATGCCATAATAGGTAGGTATGGTGGCTGTTTTGAGGAAGATATAAGGAGGTTTATGTGTGATAGAGTGTATCGTATCACGGGGTTTGGATGCACCGGCGAAGTTTGCACCAACTCTCAAGGTGAGAAAGGGCAATGCACGGTACCGAAGAGGCTAGCAATGATGGAAGGGTGAGAGCGCGTATAATCCATGGACTCAACATTAGTCATAAAGAACTCATATAACTATTGCAAATATCTACAAGTCATCAAGAACCGAGCACTACGCGCATGCTCCTAGGGGGATAGATTTGTAGGAAAAGACCATCGCTCGTCCCCGACCGCCACTCATAAGGATGACAATCTAAGAACACCTCATGTTTCAAATTTGTTACACAACTTTTACCATACGTGCATGCTACAAGACTTGCCAACTACAACACAAGAATTCTTTAAATTCATAATCACCCAACTAGCATGACTCTAATATCACTACCTCCATATCTCAAAACAGTTATCAAGTATCAAATTGATCATAGCATCCAATTCACTTCCTATGATAGTTTTTATTATGCCCAACTTGGATGCCCATTATTCCAGGACCAATTTTATAATCATAGCAAATACCATCGGAAGGGCCTTGGAGATGATGTAGAGGCCCTCTGTAGTCGATTCGCCCTCCGGCGGAGCGCCAGCTAAGGCTCCAAGATGGGATATCGCGGATACAGAAGGTTACGACAGTGGAAAATAGTTTTTTGTGGTGCTCCTCGATGGTTTCAGGGTACTTGGGTATATATAGGAGGAAGAAGTAGGTCGGTGGACGCTCGAGGGGCCCACGAGGGTGGGGGGAGCGCCCACCTGTAGGGGCGCGCCGGGCACCTTCGTGGCCGCCTCCTCTGTTGCTTGACATCCACTCCAAGTCCCGTGGATCACATTTGTTCCAAAAAGATCGCTCCCGAAGGTTTCATTCCTTTTGGACTCCGTTTGATATTCCTTTTCTTCGAAACACTGAAATAGGCAAAAAAACAGCAATTCAGGCTGGGCCTCCTGTTAGTAGGTTAGTCCCAAAAATGATATAAAAGTGTAAATTAAAGCCCATAAACATCCAAAACGGGTAATATAATAGCATGGAACAATCAAAAATTATAGATACGTTGGTGTCCCAAGTAGGATCATAATCCGACTTGGGGTTTCCCCAAGTGACGCCCCCTTTCCTTTTTTCACTGGAGAAGAAAGGGAAGGGGGAAGAGAGAAAGGAAGGCGGGGACGAACCCCCCCTTTTCCTTCTCCAATTCGGCCATATACAATAGGGGGCGCCACCCCTTGTGGGCTGGTGTGCTCCCCTCTCATGGCCCATATTGCCCGTATCTTCCCCCCGGGAGTTCCGGTAACCCACCCGGTACTCCGATAATTACCCGATATACTTCGGAACACTTCCGGTGTCCGAATACTATCGTCCTATATATCAATATTTACCTATATACCATTTCAAGACTCCTCATCATGTCCATGATCTCATCCAGGACTCCAAACAACATTCAGTCACCAAATGACATAACTCATATAATACTAAATCGTCAATGAACGTTAACCGTGCGGACCCTATGGGTTCGAGAACTATGTGTAGACATGACCAAGACACCTCTCCGGTCAATAATCAATAGCGGAACCTGGATGCTCATATTGGCTCCTACATATCTACGAAGATCTTTATCGGTCGAACCATTATGACAACACATGTTATTCCCTTTGTCCATCGGTATGTTACTTGCCCGAGATTCGATCGTCGGTATCTTCATATCTAGTTCAATCTCATTACCGACAAGTCTCTTTACTCGTTCCGTAATACATCATTCTGAAACTAACTCATTAGTCACTTTGCTTGCAAGGCTTCTTATGATGTGTATTACCAAGAGGGCCCAGAGATACCTCTCCGATACTCAGAGTGACAAATCCTAATCTTGATCTATGCCAACCCAACGAACACCTTCAGAGATACCTGTGGAGCATCTTTATAATCACCCAGCTATGTTGTGACATTTGATAGCACACAAGGCATTCCTCCGGTATTCGGGAGTTGCATAATCTCATATTCGAAGGAATATGTGAGGAAATATGCCCTAGAGGCAATAATAAAGTTGTTATTTTATATTTCCTTATATCATGATAAATGTTTATTATTCATGCTAGAATTGTATTAACTGGAAACTTGATACATGTGTGGATACATAGACAAAACAACGTGTCCCTAGTAAGCCTCTACTAGAGTAGCTCGTTAACTAAAGATGGTTAAGTTTCCTAACCATAGACATGAGTTGTCATTTGATGAATGGGATCACATCATTAGGAGAATGATGTGATGGACAAGACCCATCTGTTAGCTTAGCATACTGATTGTTCAGTTTTATTGCTATTGCTTTCTTCATGTCAAATACATATTCCCTCGACTATGAGATTATGCAACTCCTGGATACCGGAGGAATGCCTTGCGTGCTATCAAACATCACAATGTAACTGGGTGATTATAAAGATGCTCTACAGGTATCTCTGAAGGTGTTTGTTGGGTTGGCATAGATCAAGATTAGGATTTGTCACTCCCAGTATCGGAGAGGTATCTCAGGGCCCTCTCGGTAATGCACATCATAAGAAGCCTTGCAAGCGTTGTGATTAATGAGTTAGTTGTGGGATGATGCATTACGGAACGAGTAAAGAGACTTGCCGGCAACGATATTGAACTAGGTATGAAGATTCTGACGATCGAATCTCGGGCAAGTAACATACCGATGACAAAGGGAATAATATATGTTGTCATTACGGTACGACCGATAAAGATCTTCGTAGAATATGTAGGAGCCAATATGAGCATCCATGTTCCGCTGTTGGTTATTGACCGGAGAGGTGTCTCGGTCATGACTACATAGTTCTCGAACCCGTAGGCTCCGCACGCTTAACGTTCGATGACGATTTTATATTATGTGAGTCATGTGATTTGGTGACCGAATGTTGTTTGGAGTCCTGGATGAGATCTCTGACATGACGAAGAGTCTCGAAATGGTTGAGAGGTAAAGATTGATATATAGGACGATGGTATTCGGACACCGAAAGTGTTCCGGGGGTACCAGGTACGTATCGGGTCACCGGAAAGGGGTTCCGGGCACCCCCGACAAAGATATGGGCCTCATTGGGCCAAGCGGGGAAACACAGCAGCCAGCAGGGGCTACTGCACCCCCATATGGGCTGCACATGAGGGAAAGGAAATGGGAGAAGAGAGAAGGAAGGGGAGGGATTCGGCCTCCCCCTTCCTTCCCTTCCCCCTCCTCTTTCCTTCCCCCTCCGGTGGATATGGTAAGGGGGGAGGCCGGATTGGGAGGCGGCCAAGTAGGATTCCTCCTACTTGGGGCACCCCCTTGGCTGCCTCTCCTCCCCTCCAATCTATACATATGAGGGGTGGCACAGCTAGAACACACAACATTGATTCTTAGCCGTGTGCGACGGCCCCCTTCCCAGTTTACGCCTCCGGTCATATTCACGTAGTGCTTAGGCGAAGCCCTGCGCGGATCACTTCACCAGCACCGTCACCACAACATCATGCTGACGAAACTCTCCCTTGACACTTTGCTGGATCAAGAGTTCAAGGGACGTCATCGAGCTGAGCGTGTGGAGAACTCAGAGGTGTCGTACGTTCGGTGCTTGATCGGTTGGAATGAGAAGAAGTTCGACTACATCAACCGCGTTGTCAAATGTTTCCGCTTTTGGTCTACGAGGGTATGTGTGCACACTCTCCCCTCTTGTTGCTATGCATCTCCTAGATAGATCTTGCGTGAGCGTAGGAATTTTTCTAAATTGCATGCTACGTTTCCCAACAATGGTATCAGAGCAGGTCTATGCGTAGATGATATGCACGAGTAGAACACAAAGAGTTGTGGGCGGTGATAGTCATATTGCTTACCACCAACATCTTATTTTGATTCGGTGATATTATTGGATGAAGCGGCCCGGACCAACCTTACATGACCACGTTCATGAGACCGGTTCCACCGACAGACATGCAACTAGTTTTGCATAAAGGTGGCTGGCGGGTGTCTGTTTCTCCAACTTTAGTTGAATCGAATTTGATAGCGGCTGGTCCTTGTTGAAGGTTAAAACAGCAAACTTAATGAAACACCGTTGTGGTTTTGATGCGTAGGTAAGAACGGTTCTTGCTAGAAGCTCGTAGCAGCCACGTAAAACTTGCAACAACAAAGTAGAGGATGTCTAACTTGTTTTTGCAGGGCATGTTGTGATGTGATATGGTCAAGACAAGATGTGATATATGTTGTTGTATGAGATGATCATGTTTTGTAGAAGTTATCGGCAACTGGTAGGAGCCTTATTGTTGTCGTTTTATTGTATGAAGTGCAAACGCCATGTAATTGCTTTACTTTATCATTATGCATTAGCAATAGTTGTAGAAGCAATAGTTAGCGAGACGACCATGACGCTACAATGAGATCAAGGTGTCAAGCCGGTAACGATGGATATCATGACGGTGCTTTGGAGATGGAGATCAAAATCACGAGATGATGATGGCCATATCATGTCACATATTTTGATTGCATGTGATGTTTATCTTTTATGCATCTTATTTTGCTTAGTATGGCGGTAGCATTATAAGATGATCCCTCACTAAATTTCAAGGTATAAGTGTTCTCCCTGAGTATGCACCATTGCGATAGTTCTTCGTGTTGAGACACCATGTGATAATCGGGTGTGATAGGCTCTATGTTCACATACAACGGTATAAGTGTTCTCCCTGAGTATGCACCATTGTGATAGTTCTTCGTGTTGAGACACCATGTTATTAAGAAATTTGATTAATTGAACTTAATTTATCATGAACTTAGTCGTGATAGTATTTGCATATCTATGTTTTAGACCAATAGCTCACATTGTGGCTCCACTATTTTTTATATGTTCCTAGAGAAAAATAAGTTGAAAGATGTTAGTAGCAACAATGCGGACTAGGTCCGTGATCAGAGGATTATCCTCATTGCTGCACAGAAGAATTATGTCCTTGATGCACTGCTAGGTGATAGACCGATTGCAGGAGCAGATGCAGACGTTATGAACATTTGACAAGTTTGATATGATGACTACTGGATAGTTTAGTGCGCCATACTTTACGGCTTACAATCGAGGCTTCAAAGATGTTTTGAACGTCGTGGAGCATATGAGATGTTCCAAGAGCTGAAAATGGTATTTCAGACTCATGCCCGTGTCGAGAGGTATGAGACCTGTGACAAATACTTTGCCTACAAGATGGAGGAGAATAGCTCAGCTAGTGAGCATGTGCTCAGAATGTCTGGGCACTACAATCGCTTGAATCAAGTGGGAGTTAATCTTCCAGATAAGATACTGATTGACAGAGTTCTCTAGTCACTATCACCAAGCTACTAGAACTTCGTGATGAACTATAATGTGCAAGGGATAACGAAAAAGATTCCTGAGCTCTTCACCATGCTGAAATCGGTGAAGGTAGAAATCAAGAAAGAGCATCAAGTGTTGATGATTAACAAGACCACTAGTTTCAAGATAAAGGGCAAGGGAAAGAAAGGGAACTTCAAGAAGAATGACAAGCAAGTTGCCGCTCCCATGAAGAAGCCCAAAACTGGACCCAAGCCTGAAACTGAGTGCCTCTACTGCAAAGGAAATGGTCACTGGAAGCGGAACTACCCCAAATACTTGGTGGATAAGAAGGATGGCAAAGTGAACAAAGGTATATTTGATATACATGTTATTAATGTGTACTTTACTAGTGTTCATAGTAACCCCAGGGTATTTGATACCGGTTTAGTTGCTAAGATTAATAACTCGAAGCAGGAGTTGCAAAATGAACAGAGACTAGTTAAGGGCGAGGTGACGATGTGTGTTGGAAGTGATTCCAAGGTTGATACAATCACCATCGCACACTCCCACTACCTTTGGGATTAGTGTTGAACCTAAATAAATGTTATTTGGTGTTTGGTTGAGCATGAATATTATTTGATCATGTTTATTGCAATACAATTATTCATTTAAGTCAGAGAATAATTGTTGTTCTGTTTACATGAATAAAACCTTATATGGTCATACACCCAATGTGAATCGTTTATTGAATCTCGATCATAGTGAAACACATATTCATAATATTGATGCCAAAAGATGCAAAGTTGATAATGATAGTGCAACATATTTGTGGCACTGCCGTTTAGGTCATATTGATGTAAATCGCATGAAGAAACTCCATGCAGATGGACTTTTGGAATCACTTGATTATAAATCATTTGATACTTGCGAACCATGCCTCATGGGCAAGATGACTAAAACTCCATTCTCCTGAACAATGGAGCGAGCCAATGATTTATTGGAAATAATACATACCGATGTATGCGGTCCAATAAGTATTGAGGCACGCAGCGGGTATCGTTATTTTCTGATCTTCACAGATGATTTGAGTAGATATGGTATATCTACTTAATGAAACACAAGTCTGAAACATTTGAAAAGTTCAAAGAATTTCAGAGTGAAGTGGAGAATCATCGTAACAAGAAAATAAAGTTTCTACGATCTGATTGCGGAGGCGAATATTTGATTTATGAGTTTGGCCTTCATTTAAAACAATGTGGAATAGTTTCACAACTCACGCCATCTAGAACACCGCAGCGTAATGGTGTGTCCAAACGTTGTAACCGTACTTTATTAGATATGGTGTGATCTATGATGTCTCTTACTGATTTACCACTATCATTTTGGGGTTATGCATTAGAGACATCTGCATTCACATTAAATAGGGCACCGTCTAAATCCCTTAATACGACACCTTATGAACTGTTGTTTGGCAAGAAACATAAGCTGTCGTTTATTAAAGTTTGGGGTTGCGATGTAAAAAGGCTTCAACCTGATAAGCTCGAACCCAAATTGGAGAAGTGCATCTTCATAGGATACCCTAAGGAAAGAATTTGGTACACCTTCCACCACAGATTCGAAGGCAAGATCTTTGTTGCCGAGAATGGAACCTTTCTAGAGAAGGAGTTTCTCTTTTAAGAAGTGAGTGGGAGGAAAGTAGAACTTGATGAGGTAATTGTACCTTCTCTCGAATTGGAAAGTAGCATATCAGTGAAATCCGTTCCCGTGATGCCTACACCAACTATAGAGGAAGCTAATGATGATGATCATGAAACTTCAGATCAAGTTACTACTAGACCTCATAGGTCAAACAGAGCACGTTCCACACCAGAGTGGTATGGTAATCCTGTCCTGGAAGTCATTTTATTAGACCATGGTGAACCTATGAACTATGAAGAAGCTATGATGAGCCCAAATTCTGACAGATGGCTTGAGGCCATGAAATCTGAGATAGGATCCATGTA
Organism: Triticum aestivum; assembly: GCF_018294505.1. Classification (NCBI taxonomy): domain Eukaryota; kingdom Viridiplantae; phylum Streptophyta; class Magnoliopsida; order Poales; family Poaceae; genus Triticum; species Triticum aestivum. The sequence continues at coordinate 429,938,051 of NC_057801.1, forward strand.
TGAGAACAAAGTGTGGACTTTGGTGGACTTGCTCGATGATCGGCAATCCATTGAGAATAAATGGATCTTCAAGAGGAAGACAGACGCTGATGGTAGTGTTACTATCTACAAAGCTCGACTTCTCACAAAAGGTTTTTCGATAAGTTCAAGGTGTTGACTACGATGAGATTTTCTCACTCGTAGCGATGCTTAAATCTGTCCGAACCATGTTAGCGATTGCCGTATTTTATGAAATCTGGCAAATTGATGTCAAAACTGCATTCCTTAATGGATTTCTTAAAGAAGAGTTGTATATGATGCAACCAAAAGGTTTTGTCAATCCTAAAGGTGCTATCAAAGTGTGCAAACTCCAGCGATCCATCTATGGACTGGTGCAAGGATCTTGGAGTTGGAATATACGCTTTGATAAGGTGATCAAATCATATGGTTTTATACAGACTTATGGTGAAGCATGTATTTACAAGAAACTGAGTGGGAGCTCTATAGCATTTCTCATATTATATGTGGATGGCATATTGTTGATTGGAAATGATGTAGAATTTCTGGATAGCATAAAAGGATATTTGAATAAGAATTTTTCAATGAAAGACCTCAGTGAAGCTGCTTACATATTGGGTATCAAAATCTATAGAGATAGATCAAGACGGTTGATAAGACTTTCAATGAGTACATACCTTGACAAGATTTTGAAGGACTTAAAAATGGATCAGTCAAAGAAGGAGTTCTTGCCTATATTGTAAGGTGTGAAGTTGAGTAAAGACTCAAAACCCGACCACGACAGAAGATAAAGAGAGAATGAAAGTCATTCCCTATGCCTCAACCATAGGTTCTATAAAGTATGCCATGCTGTGTACCAAACATGTTGTGTACCTTGCCATGAGTTTGGCAAGGGGGTACAATAGTGATCGAAGAATAGATCATTGGACAGCGGTCAAAATTATCCTTAGTTACCTTAAAGAGGACTAAGGAAATGTTTCTTGATTATGGAGGTGATAAAGAGTTCGTCATAAAGAGTTACGTTGATGCAAGCTTTAACACTGATCTAAATGAATCTAAGTCTCAATCTAGATATGTATTGAACGTGGGAACAATTAGCTAGAGTAGCTCCATGCAGAGAATTGTAGACATAGAAATTAGAAAAATACATACATATCTGAATGTGTCAGACCCGTTGACTAAACTTCTCTCACAAGCAAAACATGATCACATCTTAGTACTCTTTGGGTGTTAATCACATAGCGATGTGAACTAGGTTATTGAATCTAGTAAACCCTTTGGGTGTTGGTCACATGGCGATGTGAACTATGGGTGTCAACCACAAAAATATGTGAACTATTGGTGTTAAATCACATGGCGATGTGAACTAGATTGTTGACTCTAGTGCAAGTGGGAGACTGAAGGAAATATGCCCTAGAGGCAATAATAAAGTTGTTATTTTACATTTCCTTATATCATGATAAATGTTTATTATTCATGCTAGAATTGTATTAACTGGAAACTTGATACATGTGTGGATACATAGACAAAACAATGTGTCCCTAGTAAGCCTCTACTAGACTAGCTCGTTAATCAAAGATGGTTAAGTTTCCTAACCATAGACATGAGTTTTCATTTGATGAAAGGGGTCACATCATTAGGAGAATGATGTGATGGACAAGACCCATCCGTTAGCTTAGCATATTGATCGTTCGGTTTTATTGCTATTGCTTTCTTCATGTCAAATACATATTACTTCGACTATGGCATTATGCAACTCTCGGATGCCGGAGGAATGCCTTGTGTGCTATTAAATGTCACAACATAACTGGGTGATTATAAAGATGCTCTACATGTATCTCCGAAGGTGTTTGTTGGGTTGGCATAGATCGAGATTACGATTTGTCACTCCGAGTATCATGGAGGTATCTCTAGGCCCTCTCGGTAGTTCACATCATAAGAAGCCTTGCAAGTAATGTGACTAATGAGTTAATTGCAGGATGATGCATTACGGAACGAGTAAAGATACTTGCTGGCAACAATATTGAACTAGGTATGAAGATACCAACGATCGAATCTCGGGCAAGTAACATACCGATGACAAAGGGAATAATGTATGTTGTCATTATGGTACGACTGATGAACTTCATAGAATATGTAGAGCCAATATGAGCATCCAGGTTCCGCTATTGGTTATTGACCAGAGAGGTGTCTTGGTCATGTCTACATAGTTCTCGAACCCATAGGGTCCGCACACTTAACGCTCGATGATGATTTTGTATTATATGAGTTATGTGATTTGGTGACCGAATGTTGTTCGGAGTCCCAGATGAGATCACAGACATGACGAGGAGTCTAGAAATGGTCGAGGGGTAAATATTGATATATAGGACGATGTATTTGACCTGAAGAAAGCAATATAAATAAAACTGAACGATCAATATGCTAAGCTAACAGATGGGTCTTGTCCATCACATCATTCTCCTAATGATGTGATCTCGTTATCAAATAACAACTCATGTCCATGGTTAGGAAACTTTAATCATCTTTGATCAACGAGCTAGTCAAGTAGAGGCTCACTAGGGGCACAGTGTTTGTCTATGTACTCACACATGTATTTAGGTTTCCGATGAATACAGTTCTAGCATGAATAATAAACATTTATCATGAATAAGGAAATATAAAATAACAACTTTATTATTGCCTCTAGGGCATATTTCCTTCAGTCTCCCACTTGCACTAGAGTCAATAATCTAGATTACATTGTAATGATTCTAACACCCATGGAGTCTTGGTGCTGATCATGTTTTGCTCGTGGAAGAGGCTTAGTCAATGGGTGTGCTACATTCAGATCCGTGTGTATTTTGCAAATCTCTATGTCTCCCTCCTTGACTTGATCACAGATGGAGTTGAAACTTCTCTTGATGTGTTTGGTTCTTTTGTGAAATCTTGATTCCTTCGCTAAGGCAATTGCTCCAGTATTGTCACAAAAAGATTTTCATTGGACCCTATGCGCTAGGTATTACACCTAGATCGGATATGAACTCCTTCATCCAGACTCCTTCATTTGCTGCTTCTGAAGTAGCTATGTACTCCACTTCACACATAGATCCCGCCATGACACTCTGCTTGTAACTGCACCAAACTGACAGCTCCCCCATTCAAAATAAATACGCATCTGGTTTGTGACTTAGAGTCATCCGGATGAGTCTCAAAGCTAGCATCGACGTAACCATTTATGACGAGATCTTTGTCACCTCCATAAACAAGAAACATATCCTTAGTCCTTTTCAGATACTTTACGATGTTCTTGACCGTTGTCCAGTGATCCACTACTGGATTACATTGGTACCTCCCCGCCAGACTTTTGGCAAGGCACACATCAGGTCTGGTACACAACATAGCATACATGATAGAACCTATGGCTGAGGCATAGGGAATGACTTTCATTTTCTCTCTATCTTCTGTAGTTGTCGGGATTTGAGTCTGACTCAACTTCACACCTTGTAGCATAGGCAAGAACCCTTAGAACCAATATTCCTACTAACCACAACTGTTTACTAGTACCTCCACTACTAGGGAAAACCATATACACAGAATCTTACTAGCAGCGCGTGTTAAAATATGGCGCTGCTGCTACTTAGCAGTAGGGCGCCAGCTTAGACCGCGCTACTGATACAAACGTAGCAGTAGCGCACTAGGAGAAAAGAGCGCTACTACTATATTGCCATGACGTAGCCACCAAACTAGGAATAGTAGTGGCGCTTGTTTCGTAAACGCGCTGCTGCTATTGAACTTAGCAACAGCGCTTTTTGCCAACACTCGCTGCTGCTAACTTTAGTCCACTCGTTGCAACTAAGTTTAGTCCCACCTCGCTCCGCGAACAGGGTGTTTACCACCTTAAATACGTTACTTCTGAAACGATCACAACCACTTGGTCTTAATTGAACTCTATGTGTAGGATCTGTGGCCGCAATAGGAATCTTCGCCGGTTCTTAAACCGGGGAAGATTCCTATTTACAATTTAGATTCTACACAAAAAGATCATTGATGGCCAATGTATTTTTGTTTCTTTACATGCTTAGCCTTAGCTTAGCAGTAGCGTGTTTTGAGAACGCGCTACTGCTAGAGGAATAGTAGTAGCACTTTTCTACGTAGAACGCGCTAATGTTATGGAGTTTAGTAGTAGCGCTTTATCCTAACACGCGCAACTGCTAAACACCACCTATCTTCCCTAACCGGCCGCCCCCACTCCCCCTCTCCACTCTCACTCTCCCTCGCACCCCCTGTCATGTGCCGCCGCCGCCGTTCCCCGAGCACCGTTGTTGCCCGCCGCCGTCGATGCTCCTCCTCCTCCTCCACTAAGGTAGTCCCTCTATCCCTCCTCCCTCCTCCTCCTCTCTCCTCCCCTCCTCCTCCCACCTCCCTTCCGCGCCCCTCCCTCCTCCTCCGGCCGCCCTCCTCCCTCATCCCTCCTCCTCTGACCGCCCCCTCCTCCCTCCTCCTCTGACCGCCCCCTCCGCTGGCAGCCCTACTTCCCCTCTTCCTCTCTCCTCCCTCCTCCCACCCCCTCCTCACTGCTCCTCCTCCCTCCTCCCATCGCCCTCCTCCCCCTCCTCCTCTCTGTTTTTACTATTTTTTAGTAAGTGTTTAATAGAAATAGTTTATTTAGGAAGTGCTTAATAGAACAAGTTGAATTAGTATGAAAATTAATTATTTTTACTTATAGTATGTGCTTAGTTGAACTAATTGAATTAATATAACTAGTTTATTTTTAGTAAGAAAATTTAGGTATATGAGATTTGATGATCTAACTAAAATTTTACTATAGAACTAGTTTATTTTTAGTAAGAAAGTTAATAAAACTAGTTTATTTTTAGTAAGTGTTTAGTTGAACTAGTTGAATGTATGTCATTATCACTTTGTCAGCAAATAATGCTATATGAGATTTGATAATCTAATTAAAATTTTACTCGGTGGAATATGTAGGCTTTGTAGAGTCGTGTCTCCTTGGAGTGATCGTCATCCGAGCTACCTCTACTTCCTCTACACCCGAGTCGGTGAGCTAAAAGTCCACCTCCTCCTTCTCCACTCCTCGGTGTTGAATACAGTAGAACTAGGGCATTTAGTTATGCTTCTTAACCAACTGAAATATTCGGGTTATAAGATATATTGGAATGTTTTTGTCAATATTGAACCATTGAAATGCAATGAACACAAGTTAATGCTCATGTGCTAAGTGTTGATTCATTTCGAGTGGCCTATGTTTTTCCTGAGTGTTGATTCATTTCTGTTCCGGCAAATTTCAGGCGCTCGATATGTCCTATTTTAGTAAAGGTCATGCCGGATTTTTCTGTGAATTTAAGCATGACTTGTGCTAGAATATGTAGGAAATATCGAGTGCCCTTGATTTGCTAGAAAGAGAATAAATGACATTTCGAGTTGACTTTAAGTCTGTCGGGGCTCCATACATGATAGTCAAAAAATTAGTGAGGGAGAGTCTCCACTATATATGAGAGAAGAAGAATGTCGACTATTATTGTGGGGGTTGCTTCTCCTTCTTCTCTTTGTGCTAGACCTTTGTTATGCACTAGGGGAAGAAGGAGTAGCGACCATCATCGATGGTCGAAAAATCGGTGAGGAAGTGTCCACCATATATGAGAGAAGAAGAATGCCGACTGTTGTCATGGGGGTCGCTTCTCCTTCTTTTCCTTGTGCTAGATATTTGTAATGCACTAGGGAAAGGAGGAGTAGCGACCATCACTGACGGTCGCAATATCAGAGAGGGAGTGCCCACCATATACGTGAGGTGAGAGTTTAGGAAGGAAGACTCGATAGACCTAAAGTCAACCCATTGCATATTGAGTAATAGTGATCTGTGTGTTGAGTTTCCTGGTAGTTGCCTTTGACTGATTTTCAATGTTTCAAATATGAACATATATAGTAAATGTCTGACGACGAAAGGGAATTCGGTATGTGCGAATACTGTGAAGACGAGCACGGCATGTGCGACAGGCCTCATCTGGTTGGTGGTAGGCGCTTCAGCATCATGCTGGATGAGAACTTCGAAGTGGATAAAGTAAGTCACAACGACAAGTCTTTTTTCGTAATTAAGCACAACTTCTGCTACTTCTGCTTTTTTTGCTTCAACTTATAATTTTAATATTTTACAATTCTACCAGCGTATCCCCTGTCATGCAAGAATATATGTCTTGCATAAGATTGGTTTCAGTACTATGGAAAGTATGGAGGTAAAGAGAGTTCACTTGAGGATCGAGCATGGTTATACTTTTGCCGCAAAATTATATGATGTAGACAACTACTCCTATTTTGAATGCAAAAATTGGAGAGCACTATGCAAGGCTTATGCATTTTAGCCTAATATGGTTATCACTATTCGTCCGGAAGATGAAATTGAAGGTAATATCGACATTTGGGTCGATGTGCATATGCCCCCAGTTCTACCATTATGTGAGTTTCTCAACCATATTTATTAAGTAATTTATATTGTTTATTTAAAAATACTTGACAACTGATTTCTATTGATAGCTTATTTCCATTCAAGCAAACATGTCTAGCGCTTGGTAGACATGACCTACTACTGTCCCGGGGCTAAACTAAACTGCGAGGAGATAGGTCATTATGTTTCATGGCTTGAGGACCTTGATACTATCAAGATAGGTTATTTCCTCGACTTCGAGATATTAGTACTCAAAATGTGCGACCACTAGTGTTCGTATTGAACTTTGGTCACATCTATTTAGGAAATATGGTAGGATTTTTACTATTTGTCCTCATCAGTGCATCTTTTGCATACACTATTTTCTAAGCTAAACTACATTGCTAAGTATGTTGTCCTCATGAGTGCATCTTTTACTATGATGTTCTTCAACAAGGAGTCTCGATGATTGTTGTGCCTCATTGGATCGAGCCTAATGGTCGCATGACAATGGTTAGCTTACGTCCAAGACATCTTGCATTGCACATGAGTGCATTCAAGATTTCTCGAAGCGAGCAAGTCTTAATAGTCAAAGACTGGAGCAAAATTGTGAAGGATCGCAACAAAGAAGTACTAGGGGGCAGCAATCAGAAGCGCGGCCCACAATTAGGAGACATGTTCATCTACATTCTCCAATATGCTGAAGCATGAGTGTTATACATGTTCTATGCTATTTTACCTGAGAGAGAGCAGCAGGAGTGATTAGCTAGCTAGAATGAGTTTGAAGATGATGATGTGCTACACTATGACAATGATGATTAAATAGCTAGTGTTGGTGGTAATGACTATGATGATAATTATTAGCTAGTGTTGGTGGTGATTAGATAGCTGCACTATGACTATGATGATTAAATAGTGTTGGTGGTAATGACTATAATGATTATTAGCTAGTGTTGTTGGTGATGATATGATGCAAGAGTTTTTATATTAATATGATGATGATGTTGATCATGATTATCATGATGATTTGTTATTATGATCATGATTAGTTATTATATCATAGGTGGAAGCAACGCGGATTAGATTCATGTGGATGGATCAAAAGTGACGAAAAGTTGAATTAGTAGGATCGTCGTCCTAATTCAACTTTTGATTCTTCCAAATGAATCTAATCCATGTTTCTTCCTCACGATGGTATATCAATTCATCATGGACATAATGATATAACAACTCTTAATTGGTACTGTATCAAAATTTGTATAACGACGTATAAACGGTAGCGCGGCGTAAAAAAATGTAAAACAGAATAGTTGTAGCGCGGGGCGCGAAAAAACACTACTACTAGTTATATTAGAAGTAGCGCTTGTACGGAAAGCGCTAATGCTAAGTAGCTATAATAGTAGCGCGGGTGGTAACATGCTACTGCTAAGTGTTAGCTGTAGCGCCTTATCAGTAGCGCGCTACTCCGCGCTACTAATAGCCCTAAAACCCACACTACTGCTAGGATTTTCCCTCGTAGTACTCCCACATATTAACATCTCTATATCGCAAAACTGTTGCAAGGAATCAAACATGTCATATTCAGTGATCCATAAGTTTTATGCAGGATTTCGTGACTAACCATGCAATTGACCAATTCTTGTTGACTCTCTAAATGGATATAAGTGAAGCATGGGAGTTTAATTCTTTCTACGAAAGACCATGCTCTAACGAATATAAGTGAAGCAAAAGAGCATTCTACAAACAACGATTTTCTATGTGAAGAGAAACAAGCAATCCATACTTCAAATGATATAAGTGAAGCACATGAAGCATTCTGTAAAGCCATACTCAAAAGATATAAGTGAAGTGCAATGAGAATTCTATAAATCAAACATGGACTATCTCATAGCAGCATGGTGCATAAAATAAAAATGAAAACTAAGCACAAAAGACACTCCAAGATTTGCACATATCACATGAACGAAATGAAAACGAAAACATATTGATACTTGTTGCAGAAAGATGGGATGCCTTCCAAGGCATCCCCAAGCTTAGATGCTTGAGTCTAGTTGAATACTTACTTGGGGTGCCTTGGGCATCCCCAATCTTGAGCTCTTGCCTCTCCTCCTTCTCCTCATATCGAGACCTCCTCGATCTTTGATCACTTCATCCACACAAAACTCAACAGAAAGCTCGGTAACATCCGTTAGTATAATAAAGCAAATCACTACTCTAAGTACTGTTGCAAACCAATTCATATTTTGTTTTTGCATTGTATCTACTGTAATATAACTTTTCCATGGCTTATACCACCGATAGAATCGATAGTTTCATCAAAACAAGCAAAACAATGCATCGAAAACAGAATCTGTCTTAAACAGGATAGTCTATAGTAATCTAAACACTACCATACTTCTGTAACTCCAAAACTTCTGAAAAATTAGGATAACCTAAACAATTTGTATAGAAAGACAATGCAAAAAGTTTCAGAAACGTTTGATGTTCCAGTAAGCAAAATGAAAATTCACGCGCTACAACCAAAGTTTCTGTTTCTGCACCGCATATACCAACAAGCAATCTAATCATCCTAAAGGCAAATCTTGGCACATTATTTTTATAATACAATGGAATTGTACAAGGGGATAATTATTTTTATTGAAAATTTTCTGTAATTCAAGATTCACAAAGTTTCCATGGGCACGAACAAAGTTCAAGGCATGCTCCTGCTTCCACGGTGCTCGTCCTTCTCACTTTCACTTTTCTTTTTGTGAAGTTTTAAGTTCCCCTCTATATTTTTTTGTTTTAAAACTTTATAAAAGCACCCAACAGAAATAAAATGACTCTCTAAAACTTCTGGGTTGTCTCCCTGGCAGCGCTTTCTTTAAAGCCATTAAGCTAGGCGTAAAGTGCTCAAGTAATGAATCCACCCGGATCCCAAGGTATATCAAAGCCAGTTTTAATTAACAATGATTTGACATTTAGTAGCAAGCACAAAGCAACATAAATCAAGTAATGACAAAGTCTAACTCTCTTCCTAGGCATTGGCATGTCATAAAAGAACAATTCATGCACATCAAGTAAAGGCCAATACATAGCATAAGAAGTTTCTTGCAATTTTATCGTGTTGGAAACATAGAGAGGCGGAGATGTAGTTCCTCTCTCATAATAATTTCAAGTAGGAGCAGCAAGCACATGCATATTACATTCATCAAAATTATCATGTGCAATAGTAAAAGGCAACGCATCAATATAATCCTTAATAAGAACAAACTTCTCCGATATAGTGTAGTTTGGAGAATTCAAAAAGATAATAGGACTATCATGCGTGGGTGCAATAGCAAAAATTTCATTTTTAACATAAGGAACTATAGCAAGTTCATCTCCATAAGCATAATTCATATTGGCATCTTGGCCACAAGCATAGCAAGCATCAAGTTCATCAAAAAGGAATATTTCAAAAGAATCAACAGGATCATAGAAATTATCATAGCATTCATACTTCGGTAAGAACGAAGGGATATTAAATAATATATGGGTAGAAGAGTTACTGTCATTAGAAGGTGGGAACGGGTGATCAATCCGCTCTTCCTCCTTTTGTTCTTCGCTCTCCTCCTCATCTTTTTCATCCAATGAGCTCACGGTTTCATCAATTTCTTCTTCCATAGACTCTTGCAAAATGTTAGTCTCTTCTTGGACAGCGGAGATTTTCTCAATAAATTCATCAATATTGAAATTATATTTATAATTATCATAGCAATATTTAAGGATGGCAAAAAATTTAGGTCTATAAACTGAATCATCAAAATCTTCAAACTTTTCATACAAAGATTCAATTTCATAAGCACCCTTAAAAGCAAGAAATTCTTCTATTCGTTCCATATCATAGTAATCATATATACCTCTAGCATAAGAAGCCAATGTTTCATTATCATTAAATTCACATGAAAAGGGAAGATGTGGAGCGTCCATCCTAGAGCAACAAGTATAATCATATCTCAAACATAGCTCCCGAGCATACCAATGCAACATATGAATTTGATCCCATAACAATTTCGCTTTATGAGTCAAGCGGTAATCCCTAAAGTATTCACGTTGATCCAACGTTACTCCCATTATATAGTTGAATGGGTTTTTCTCAGGATTATCAAAGTAGTGCATAATATCTTTCACATAACAAGCATCGAGAGTTTTAGGAGGTCCCCCATCTCCATGAGTAGCAAGGACAACTAATTTTTTATGTGTTTCATGTTCCATATCCATAACTAAAGATAGAGAACAACTTAGAACAGGAAATAAAAACTACTTAGTGATAAAGCAAACAAGCACACACGAGAATATTCACCCCACGCTATTGCTCCCCGGCAACGGCGCCAGAAAATGGTCTTGATAACCCACAAGTACATGGGACCCTTTGTAGCCTTCTTCGATAAATAAGAGTGTCGAACCCAGCGAGGAGCTAAAGGTAGAACAAATATTCCCTCAAGTTCTATCGACCACCGATACAACTCTACGCACACTTGATGTTTGCTTTACCTAGAACAAGTATGAAACTATTTTGCAAGAATAAAACTACAAGTACTTTGAGAGAATAAAACTATGAATAAATTGCAAGGTAATAAAAGTGGATAGCTTTTGCCAACAAGAAAGTCATTTGTCCCTAGGCAATCGATAACAAGTAGCGGTAATCATTCTTGTAATTTTATATGAGGGAGAGGCATGAGCTAACATACTTCCTCTACTTGGATCATATGCACTTATGATTGGAACTCTAGCAAGCATCCGCAACTACTAAAGATCATTAAGGTCATGAAACCCAACCATAGCATTAAGTCAAGTCCTCTTTATCCCATACGCAACAACCCACCTACTCGGGTTTAAGCTTCTATCACTCTCGCAACCCACCATAAGTGAATCATGAACATATTGCAACACCCTATAGTGGGGACCCCTCACGTTTGCACGAGACGGAGGGCACCATAGGACAACACCATAAATAAAACATACAATCATACCAACCAAGATCACGATTAACCCACAAGACAAAATGGATCTACTCAAAACATCATAGGATAGCCAAATATCATTGGGCAGAATGTTGATGATGATCACGGCACATTTGTCGAGAGATTTCATGAAGATGTAATCGATCCGCGATGACATCAAGTTAAACGAATGATGAAGCGAAAGGTTATTGGAACCACGAGTATGACACAAAGTCAAAATCAAACTTGTTGTTCAAGGTGAAATGATATGACGAGAAAGATCAATGTAAGCTTAGCTCATCATCGAAAATTATGCTCCGAGAAGAAGGACCAGGTAGCACAGTTAAAATTTAGCACGATAATGATATAGTTAATCAGGCTAGGAAGGAATTGAAGAATTATTAAACTCGTAAGCAACAAACTTACTTAGAGTTGTTGAATTCAGAGTGCGGAATCGATTCACTCATTGGTGTTCTTGAGTGACTAATAACTCAGAACCCGGGGGAAACTGAAATCAGCGAGATGCAATATAGATGAAAGCTCATAGGAAGCAACATAGTTCTTAGTTATTCTCGAGATACAGGAGGGTAATACTCGAAGGAAGATCAAAATAGAGGTTGCTGAGATGTATCGATCTGCAGAAGACAAGTGCCTTAACTTGTCCAAGAAATGGAATCAAAGGGGAACAATCATGGTCAGAACCACGGTTGCAAAGGACCAAACATAGATACCAGATGAACTTATAACAAGGGGATTATTATTATCACAAGAAGCTTCCATGATAAGTTCTACATCGGGTTCATGGGCATGAACACAAAGGTTCAAGGTCGACTCCTACTTCTTCAATGCATAATCTTTCATTCACTTCTCTTCTTTGAAGAAGTTGTAGAGTTGAAAATTTATCCGACGGAACACGAGTAGATATATTCCGCATAATTTGTGATTCACACAGATTAGGGCAGGCGTATGTTCAACCCATCGGGGCATCTTAGGAACATATACCTCAAACTACAGGAATAATGAACTCAAGCTCGGAAGTAGAGCAAGGTTGACAAAGCAGAGGATACCATTTACCAAAGGTGTTATGTATCCGAGAAAAGTACTGGCAAGATTATTGAATATGAAAGACTCTGTCGGATAATAACCCAACAAAAGATCAGTTGGTCGGGAAAGGATCTGATGTGAGTATCGGTACTCAAATAGAAGAAGAAGAATGCCAAGGCATCAGATTATAGAAGCAACTAAATAATTCAGTGTTCAATTATAAATGGTTTATGATTTCCAAAGCAAGTGGTCAGAAGGAGACGCTCGGGTCAAAAGATGGGTAAGTAGAATAGAACTAGATGGACAATCATTTGCAACTTGATTGCCCGAGAACCTGCTCAGGTCCAAATTGCCGTCTGAGCAGCACAAACAAATTTCAAGGTTCGACTGATGATTACGAGAATTCACAACATATTGAATCAAGGAGCTCAAAATGATAGAGGCAAAGGAGGTTAATGAATATTGTTAGACATATGGAATTAACCATAATGCAGGCAAGCAAGACTTTCAGGAGCACTAGGCTGCAGAGGATCTTCGGGAGATTGGATAGCAAAACAAAGTATTTCATGAAATACAAGAACAACTTGGGCTGAATGGTTCCCCCAGAATGTGAGGAATTATTCATAAGTATGTTCAGGCGGAAAGGAACTACAAGGCAGTAGGTTCAGGGAATTCCCGAAATGTCGGATAGTATTTTGATATGTCGGATGGAACAAAAGAGTAACTGAAAAGAATACATACGACAAGTGTAAGTAGTTATCCATCAAGATTTATCGGTGGTCAGGAACTGCGAAGCAGTGGGCATAGGGTCTCGGGATACATCAAGGAGTATTTGCAGAATCTTCCGGCGAAGCAAGTGATCATCTGTAGTGAAGGGGCTCTCCGGGATCAAGTGATTACGAGAACCTAATGTCATAGTTAGTAAAATCCTTAACCCGAATAGAAGAGAGATCAAAATCTCAGAGTAAGGACAAGGAATAAAAGATCCTAATACCGCCCATTTGTGATGTGGGCCCGTAAGCCACACAACAATGTTAGTAAAAGTTTTTCAACGACTAGACTCAACTTCGGCCAAGGAGTTGGAAAGGAGATTCCTACAGGCAGTCGGCTCTGATACCAACTTGAGACGCCCCCGATTCAATCATACACTAATCATACACGCAAATGTGTACGATCAAGATCAGGGACTCAAGGGAAGATATCACAACACAACTCTAGACACAAATTAAAATAATACAAGCTTTAAATTACAAGCCACGGGCCTCGAGGGCTTGAATACATCAGCTTGAATACAAAAGAGTCAGCAGAAGCAACAATATCTGAGTACAGACATAAGTTAAACAAGTTTGCCTTAAGAAGGCTAGCACAAAAGCAACATGATCGAAAAGGCATGGCCTCCTGCCTGGGAGCCTCCTAACTACTCCTGGTCGTCGGCGGCCTCCACGTAGTAGTGGGCACCCTCTGGTTTGTAGTAGTCGTCGCTGGTGGCATATGGCTCCTGGACTCCACCATCAAGTTGCAACAACCAGAAAGAAGAAGGAAGGGGGAAAGGGTGGTACCAAAGCAACCGTGAGTACTCATCCAAAGTACTCGCAAGAAAGGATCTACACTACTTATGCATAGGTATCAATGAAAGGGGGTAGTATCTGTGGACTAACCGCAGAATGCCAGAATAAGAGGGGGAGAAGCTAGTTCTATCGAAGACCAGCATCTTCTGGAAACCACCGTCTTGCAGCAAGAGGAGGGAGTAGAGTAGTATAACATAAGTCATATTTATGTTGTTGTCAACGCCCAGGGATCCTTTCTCGACTCCCAGAGCCACATATCCATTTCATGCCTCAGCATCCAGTTCTAGTTGTATCGACCGGGATACAACTCCGAGTGTCCGTTACCATAGGACAGGCTATCGGTTGATGTTTTCTTCCCTATAGGGGTGCACCAACTTACCCACCACGCTCGATTAACTCTGGCCGGACACACTTTCCTAGGTCATGCCCGGCCTCGGCCAATGAATACACTGCAACCCGACATAGGCTTAATAGAGAGGTCAGCACGCCGGACTAAACCTATGCCCCCATGGGTCTTGGGCCATCGCCCCGGAAACTCCTGCACGTTGCGTGGGCGGCCGGTGAGCAGACCTAGCTACCTCCTTAAAAAAGCAGGCGCTTACCAGTCCAACCCGGCGCGCGTCGTGATAACCCACAAGTATAGGGGATCACAACAGTTTTCGAGGGTGGAGTATTCAACCCAAATTTATTGATTCGACACAAGGGAAGCCAAAGAATATTCTCAAGTATTAGCAGTTGAGTTGTCAATTCAACCACACCTGGAAAACTTAATATCTGCAGCAAAGTATTTAGTAGGAAAGTAATATGGAAGTAACGATAAGAGTGGCAAAAGTAATAGTAGCAGTTTTTTAGTAATTGTAACAGTGGCAACGGTAAAGTAATTAAGCAAAGATCAATATGTGAAAAGCTCGTAGGCATTAGATCAGTGATGGATAATTATGTCGGATGCGATTCCTCATGCAATAGTTATAACATAGGGTGACACAGAACTAGCTCCAGTTCATCAATGTAATGTAGGCATGTATTCCGAATATAGTCATACGTGCTTATGGAAAAGAACTTGCATGACATCTTTTGTCCTACCCTCCCGTGGCAGCGGGGTCCTATTGGAAACTAAGGGATATTAAGGCCTCCTTTTAATAGAGTACCGGACCAAATCATTAACACTTAGTGAATACATGAAATCCTCAAACTACGGTCATCACCGGGAGTGGTCCCGACTATTGCCACTTCGGGATTGCCTGATCATAACACATACTAGGTGACTATTGACTTGCAAGATAGGATCAAGAACTCACATATATTCATGAAAACATAATAGGTTCAGATCTGAAATCATGGCACTTGGGCCCTAGTGACAAGCATTAAGCATACCAAAGTCATAGCAACATCAATCTTAGAACATAATGGATACTAGGGATCAAACCCTAACAAAACTAACTCAATTACATGGTAAATCTCATCCAACCCATCACCGTCCAGCAAGCCTATGATGGAATTACTCATGCACGGTGGTGAGCATCATGAAATTGGTGATGGAGGATGGTTGATGATGACGACGGCGACGGATTCCCCTCTCCGGAGCCCTGAACGGACTCCAGATCAGCCCTCCCGAGAGAGATTAGGGCTTGGCAGTGGCTCCGTATAATAAAACACGATGAATCCTTCTCTCTGATTTTTTTCTCCCTGAACGTGAATATATGGAGTTGGAGTTGAGGTCGGTGGAGCCTCAGTGGGCCCACGAGACAGGGGGCGCGCCCAGGGGGGCAGGAGCACCCCCCACCCTCGTGGACAAGGTGTGGGCCCCCTGGTCTTGATTCTTTCGCTAGTATTTTTTATTAATTCCAAAAATATTCTCTGTGAAGTTTCAGGTCATTCCGAGAACTTTTATTTCTGCACAAAAATAACACCATGGCAATTCTGCTGAAAATAGCGTCAGTCCGGGTTAGTTGCATTCAAATCATGCAAGTTAGAGTCCAAAACAAGCGCAAAAATGTTTGGAAAAGTAGATACGATGGAGACGTATCAACTCCCACAAGCTTAAACATTTGCTTGTCCTCAAGCAATTCAGTTGACAAACTGAAAGTGATAAAGAAATACTTTTACAAACTCTGTTCGCTCTTGTTGTTGCAAATATGTAAAGCCAGCATTGAACTTTTCAGTAAATATTATGAATTAACCATATTCACAATAACATTTAGGTCTCATATTTACTCATATCAATGGCATAATCAACTAGCGAGCAATAATAATAAATCTCGGATGACAACACTTTCTCAAAACAATCATAATATGATATAACAAGATGGTATCTCGCTAGCCCTTACTGAGACCGGAAAACATAAATGCAGAGCACCTCTGAAGATCAAGGACTGACTGGACATTGTAATTCATGGTAAAAGTGATCCAGTCATAGTTATACTCAATATAAATTAATAGTAATGGATGCAAATGACAACAGTGCTCTCGAACTGGTGCTTTTTAATAATAGGATGATAAAGGGCAACCTGGTGCATGTAGCTCCCGCTTGCGCAGGGTCCAGGGAAGGGTCCGGCCACTTTGGGTCTATAGTACGCAGCCTTTCCCTACATTTCTGTAAGAGGCTGTTTCCAGGACTTGAACCCATGACCTCATGGTCACAAGGCAGCAGCTTTACCACTGCGCCAAGGCTCCCCTTCGTAGAGGATGATGACTCAACATAAAAGTAAATAGATAGGCCCTTCGCAGAGGGAAGCAGGGATTTCCAGAGGTGTCAGAGCCCGAGTTTTGAAACAGAGATAAATAATATTTTTGATGGCATACTTTCATTGTCAACATAACAACCAAGAGATCTCGATATCTTCCCTGCTACACGCATTATAGGCGGTTCCAAAACAGAATGGTATAGTTTGTACTCCCCCACCACCAACAAGCATCAATCCATGGCTTGCCCGAAACAACGGGTGCCTCCAACTAACAACAATCCTGGGGGAGTTTTGTTTGTAATTATTTTGATTTGAGCATGGGACTGGGCATCTCGGTTACCGGCCATTTTCTCGTGAGTGAGGAGCGGAGTCTACTCCTCGTGAGAATAACCCACCTAGCATGGAAGATATAAACAGCCCTAGTTGATACATGAGCTGTTCGAGCATACAAAACAGAATTTCATTTGAAGGTTTGGAGTTTGGCACATACAAATTTACTTGGAAAGGCAGGTAAATACCGCATATAGGAAGGTATGGTGGACCCCTATGGAATAACTTTGGGGTTTATGGAAGTGGATGCACAAGCAGTATTCCCGCTTAGTACAAGTGAATGCTAGAAAGAGACTGGGAAGCGACCAACTAGAGAGCGACAACAGTCATGAACATGCATTAAAATTAATCAACACTGAGTGCAAGCATGAGTAGGATATAAATCACCATGAACATAAATATCTTGGAGGCTATGTTGATTTTGTTTCAACTACATGCGTGAACATGTGCCAAGTCAAGCCACTCGAATCGTTCAAAGGAGGATACCACCCTATCATACCACATCACAACCATTTTAATACCATTTTGGCACGCAAGGTAAACCATTATAAACTCCTAGCTAATTAAGCATGGCATGAGCAACTATAATCTCTAATTGCCATTGCAAACATGTTTCATTCATAAAAGGATGAATCAGGAACAATGAACTAATCATATTTACAAAAACAAGATAGGTTGAGTTCATACCAGCTTCTCTCATCTCAATCAGTCCATCATGTATCGTCATTATTGCCTTTCACTTGCACGACCGAACGGTGTGGATAATAATAATAGTGCACGTGCATTGGACTAAGCTGGAATCTGCAAGCATTTAATACAAGGGAGAAGACAAGGTAATATGGGCTCTTGGTTAAATCAATAATAATGCAAATGAGAGCCACTCAACATTTTCATCATGGTCTTCTCCTCTCGACCCCCAAAGAAAAGAAAAGAAATAAAACTATTTACACGGGAAAGCTCCCAACAAGCAAAAGAAGAAGGAGAAATCTTTTTGGTTTTCTTTTAGTTCTTACTACTACATGCATGGAAAGTAAACTAGCTAATTTTTTTGGGTTTTTCTTAAGGTTTTCCAAACACACAAGAAGAAGGCTTAGAAAAGAAAATAAACTAGCATGGATAGTACAATGAAAAAGTATGAGCAGAGACAACTAGAATGAGTGTGTGAACATGAATGTAATGTCGGTGAGAAATACGTACTCCCCCAAGCTTAGGATTTTGGCCTAAGCTGGTCTATGCCCACGGATCAAAGTGACCCTCTCCGGTGTGCTGAGGAGGGTCCTCAGGGTGCCACTGGTTAGCAATATCCTCCGGATCCCACTGATAAACAGACTGTCGATAAGGGTCAAGTTGTGGCTCTGGCTCATCCTCTGGAGCAGGTGTCGCGCTCAACTATGCATGAATGTCCTCGAGCAAAATGAGGTACTTGCCTGAAAATATGTTAAACAAAGAGGGCGCAGGAAAGGTAATAATCTCACGATAATCTTTATCAAATATCAAATTGTACTTAAGCAATTTCTTCTTATTTTTAACAATAAAATCATGCGCTACCATACTCTTATAATCTAGAAAAACAGAGGGCAACAACTTTTCTTCTTTCTCATAATGTCTAATAGGTATATTAAAGTGTGCAGCAAGGCACGAAGCAAAGATACCACCGAAGATGGGGCCCTTTGTACGGTTTAGACTTAATCGCTTAGCAATGACAACACCTAAAGTGAAAGTTGTATCATGAAACAAAGCATGGCGCAAAATAACAATATCAGGTGCACTAAGAGTTCCACTGTTCACGCGACCATTTAAACATCTACTAGCAAATATTGCAAAGGAACGTAAAACAGGAAAATGTATGCTAGTAATTCTTGCACCTAAAACTTTCCTCGTTTCCCCTACAACAATCATATCAATAAACCCCTCCACATCATTATGGTCTGGTTCCTCTATGCTGCCCTCAAAGGGTATCTTGCAGACCCGACAAAAATCATATAATGACATCTCCTTAACCTCATCATATAAATGAAACTCCACGGAAGGTGGTGATTTCCTAGCATGAAAGTAAAAATTTTGCATGAAAATATTAGTGAGTAGGAGATACTATTCGCGCTGGTCGTGGAGGAAGTCGGTGAAGCATGCATTCTCCGCCAAATGATAAAAATTATCATGAATCTCGGCTGCCTTCAAGAACTCATCACAAGGCCATTCACACGACCGAACCTCCGCAGTGCAAGGGAGATTATATTTGGGATTCTTATTTTCCTCACTATCCTTATCCTTCGAGCTTCGGCTCGAAGAGCCCCTCAACAATCTCTTCATCTTTTTCTTTCTCTGAAATTTTTAATGCCTCAATGAACCAAACTCAACAAAATTGATAGCAACTAGTCCGACAAGTGCCTAGAGGCTATATCATGCATTAGAACTACTTTTGACCATGTAAATTTGACATGCAAGCTCAAGAATAGGGTCACCTTAGCAACTGAAATTTGCAATAAATAAAACACTAGAACAAAAACTAATTGGACCATTGGAGGAGTCACATACCAAAGAACAATCCCCCAAAACAGTTTCGTGAATGAAGCTTTGAGCAAGGAGATCGAAAATCGTAGCAAAACGAGCTAGAACACAAGTTTGAGCAGTGTGGTGATTTTTTCTGGAGGAAGACGAAGTGTGTGGGTGCAGGAATAAGTGGAGGGAGGCCATGTGGGGCCCACAAGGCAGGGGGCGCGCCCAGGGGCGAGGGCACACCCTGGACCCTCGTGGGTGGTGTGGCCCCCTGATGTGTTCTTAGTGCCAAATATTCTTAAATATTGTACAAAAAATCATATTTATTTTCGGGACATTTGGAGAACTTTTATTTTTGAGGTATTTTTTATTGCAAGGATAAATCAGAAAACAAACAGAAAAACACTATTTGTGCTTTATTTAATCTAAATAACAGAAAGTAAAAGGAGGGTACAGAGAGTTGTGCTTTCTAACTTCATTCATCTCATGCTAATCAAAAGGAATCCACTAACAAGGTTGATCAAGTCTTGTTAACAAACTCATTCCGAATCGCATGAAACCGAAGAATCTTTGAATAGCACTAAGTTACCTCAACGGGGATATGCATGTCCCCGACAATAAGAATATCATATTTCTTATTGACAGTAGGAAGAGGAAATTCAAAACCTCCAATAGTAATCGTTGAAAATTTTCCAATACAATTGATACTGTGGACTTGAGGTTGTTTCCTTGGAAAGTGTACCGTATGCTCATTACCATTAACATGAAAAGTGACATTGCCTTTGTTGCAATCAATAACCACCCCTTCAGTATTCAAAAAGGGTCTACCAAGGATAATTGACATACTATCGTCCTCGGGAATATCAAGAATAACAAAGTCCGTTAAAATAATAACATTTGCAACCACAACAGGCACATCCTCACAAATACCGATAGGTATAGCAGTTGATTTATCGGCCATTTGCAAAGATATTTCAGTAGGTGTCAACTTATTCAAATCAAGTCTACGATATAAAGAGAGAAGCATAACACTAACACCGGCTCCAAGAACACATAAAGCAGTTTTAATATAGTTTCGTTTAATGGAGCATGGTATAGTTGGTACTCCTGGATCTCCTAGTTTATTTGGTATTCCACCCTTAAAAGTATAATTAGCAAGCATGGTGGAAGTTTCAGCTTCTCGTATCTTTCTTTTATTTGTAACAATATCTTTCATGTACTTAGCATAAGGATTCATTTTAAGCATATCAGTCAAACGCATACGCAAAAAGATAGGTCTAATCATTTTAGCAAAGCGCTCAAAATCCTCATCATCCTTTTTCTTGGATGGTTCAGGAGGAAAAGGCATGGGTTTCTGAACCCATTGTTCTCTTTCTTTACCGTGCTTCCTAGCAACGAAGTCTCTTTATCATAACATTGATTCTTTGATTGTGGGTTATCAAGATCAACAGCAGGTTCAACCTCTACATCATTATTATTGCTAGGTTGAGCATCAACATGAACATCATCATTAACATTATCACTGGGTTCATGTTCATTACCAGATTGTGTTTTAGCATTAGAAATAGAAATATCATTGTGATTCTCAGGTGTGTCATTAACAGATTCATTAGAATCATGCAAAGTCCTATCATTTTTCTTCTTGTTCTTTTTAGAAGGACTAGGTGCATCAAGATTATTTCTCTGAGAATCTTGCTCAATTCTCTTAGGGTGGCCCTCAGGATACAAAGGTTCCTGAGTCATTCTACCACCTCTAGTCACAATTCTAACAACATTATCATTTTTATTATTATTTAATTCATTGAGCAAATCATTTTGTGCTTTAAGCACTTGTTCTGCTTGAGTGGTAACCATGGAAGCATGTTTACTAATAAGTTTAAGTTCACCTTTAACTCTAGACATATAATCACTCAAGTGTTCAATCATATAAGCATTGCGTTTCAATTGTCTACCAACATAAGCATTGAAGTTTTCTTGTGTAACAATAAAATTATCAAACTCATCCAAGCATTGACTAGCAGACTTATAACGAGGAATATCACCTTCATCAAATTTGTAGAGAGAATTTACCTTTACTGCCTGTGTCGGGTTATCAAGACCATGTATTTCTTCAATAGGCAGTAAATTCTTAACATTCAGCTTTAATACCCTTTTCTTTCATAGATTTGTTTTCCTCTATCATATCTTCAGGACTGAGAAATAAAATACCCCTTTTCTTCGGAGTTGGCTTAGGAGTTGGTTCATGAAGTGTCCAATTGTTTTCATTAGTCAACATATTATTCAACAACAATTAAGCTTGATCAACAGTTCTTTCCCTGAAAACACAACCAGCACAACTATCCAGGTGGTCTCTGGAAGCATCGGTTAGTCCATTATAAAAGATATCAAGTATTTCATTTTTCTTGAGAGGATGATCAGGCAAGGCATTAAGTAATTGGAGAAGCCTCCCCCAAGCTTGTGGGAGACCCTCTTCTTCAATTTGCACAAAGTTATATATTTCCCTTAAAACAGCTTGTTTCTTATGAGCGGGGAAATATTTAGCAGAAAAGTAATAAATCATATCATGGGGACTACGCACACAACCACGATCAAGAGAATTAAACCATATTTTAGCATCACCCTTTAATGAGAATGGAAATAACTTAAGGATATAGTAGTAACGATTTTTTTCCTCGTGAGTGAATAGGGTGGCTATATCATTCAATTTAGTAAGATGTGCCACAACAGTTTCAGATTCATAGTCATAAAAAGGATCAGATTCAACCAAAGTAATTATCTCAGGATCGCCAGAGAAATCATAATCCTTATCAGTAATACAGATAGGTGAAGTAGCAAAAGCAGGGTCATATTTCATTCTAGGATTCAGAGACTTTTCTTTCAGCTTAGTGATACGTCTCCAACATATCTATAATTAGTTATTGTTCCATGCTATTATATTACCCCTTTTGGATGTTTATGGGCTTTATTTCACATATTTATATCATTTTTGGGACTAACCTACTAGCCGGAGGCCCAACCCGTATTGTTGTTTTTTTTGCCTATTTCAGTATTTCAAAGAAAAGGAATATCAAACGGAGTCCAAACGGAATGAAACCTTTGGGAGCATGATTTTTGGAACAAACATGATCCAGAGGAGTTGGAGTGCAAGTCAAGAAGCAATCGAGGCGGCCAGGAGATAGGAGGGCGCGCCCACCCCTCCTGGGCGCACCCCCTGTCTCCTGGGCCCCATGAGCAGCCACCGACGTACTTCTTCCTCCTATATGTACCTACGTACCCTGAAAACATCCAGGGAGCCACCGAGAAACAATTTCCACCGCTGTAACCTTCTGTATCCGCGAGATACCATCTTGGAGCCTTCGTCGGCGCTCCGCCGGAGGGGGAATCGACCATGGAGGCCTTCTACATCAACACCATAGCCCCTCCGATGAGTTGTGAGTAGTTTACCACAGACCTTCGGGTCCATAGTTATTATCTAGATGGCTTCTTCTCTCTTTTTGCATGTCAATACAATGTTCTCCCCCTCTCTTGTGGAGATCTATTCGATGTAAACTCTTTTAGCAGTGTGTTTGTCGAGATCCGATGAATTGTGGGTTTATGATCAAGTTTATCTATGACAAATATTTGAATATTCTCTGAATTCTTTTATGTATGATTGAGTTATCTTTGCAAGTCTCTTCGAATTATCAGTTTGGTTTTGCCTACTAGATTGATCTTTCTTGCCATGGGAGAAGTGCTTAGCTTTGGGTTCAATCTTGTGGTGTCCTTACCCAGTGACAGAAAGGGTTGCAAGGCATGTATTGTATTGTTGCCATCGAGGATAAAAATATGGGGTTTATATCATATTGCTTGAGTTTATCCCTCTACATCATGTCATCTTTCTTAATGCGTTACTCTGTTCTTATGAACTTAATACTCTAGATGCATGCTGGATAGCGGTCGATGTGTGGAGTAATAGTAGTAGATGCAGGCAGGAGTTAGTCTACTTGTCGCGGACGTGATGCCTATATACATGATCATGCCTAGATAATCTCATAATTATTCGCTTTTCTATCAATTGCTCGACACTAATTTGTTCACCCACCGTAATACTTATGCTATCTTGAGAGAAGCCACTAGTGAAACCTATGGCCCCCGGGTCTATCTTTTATCATATAAGCTTTCAATCTACTTTTATTTGCATCTTTACTTTTTGCATCTATATTATAAAATACCAAAAATATATTTATCTTATCATATTATCTCTATCAGATCTCACTTTCGCAAGTGGCCGTGAAGGGATTGACAACCCCTTTATTGCGTTGGTTGCGAGTTCTTTGTTTGTTTGTGTAGGTGCATGGGACTTTTGAGGAGCCTCCTACTGGATTGATACCTTGGTTCTCAAAAACTGAGGGAAATACTTACGCTACTATTGTTGCATCACCCTTTCCTCTTCAAGGAAAACCAACGCAAGCTCAAGACATAGCAAGAAGGATTTCTGGCGCCGTTGCCGGGGAGGTCTTCACTCAAGTCAAGACATACCAAGTACCCATCACAAACTCATCTCCCTCGCATTTACATTAGTTGCCATTTGCCTCTCATTTTACTCTCCCCCACTTCACCCTTGCCGTTTTATTTGCCCTCTCTTTCCCAAGCTCTCTCTCTCTCTCTCTCTCTTTTCTCTTGCCTTTTTCTGTTTACTTGTGTGTTGGATTACTTGCTGCCATGGCGCAAGATAATACCAAATTGTGTGATTTCTCCAATACCAATAATAATGATTTCCTTAGTACTCCGATTTCTTCTCTTAATAATGTTGAGTCTTGTGAAATCAATATTGCTTTGCTGAATCTTGTTATGGAAGATCAATTCGCCGGCCTTCCTAGTGAAGATGCTGCTACTCATCTAAACAACTTTCTTGATTTGTGTGATATGCAAAAGAAGAAAGATACGGATAATGATATTGTTAAATTGAAGTTATTTCCGTTTTCACTTAGAGATCGTGCTAAAGTTTGGTTTTCGTCTTTGCATAAAAATAGTATTGATTCTTGGAACAAGTGCAAAGATGCTTTTATCTCTAAGTATTTTCCTCCCGCTAAGATTATCACTCTTACGAATGATATTATGAATTTTAAACAACTTGATCATGAGCATGTTGCCCAATCTTGGGAAAGAATGAAATTGATGATTCGCAATTGCCCTACTCATGGCTTGAATTTATGGATGATCATACAAAAAATTTATGCCGGTTTGAACTTTGCTTCTAGAAATCTTTTAGATTCGGCCGCGGGAGGCACATTTATGGAAATCACGTTAGGAGATGATACAAAACTTCTTGATAATATTATGGCTAATTATTCTCAATGGCACACCGAAAGATCTTCTAGTAAAAAAGTGCATGTTATAGAAGAAATCAATGTTTTGAGTGAAAAGATGGATGAACTTATGAAATTATTTTCTACTAAAAATACTCCTCTTGATCCCAATGATATGCCTTTGTCTACTTTGATTGAGAATAATAATGACTCTATGTATGTGAATTTTGTTGGTAGGAATAGTTTTGGTAACAATGCTTATAGAGGAAACCTTAATTCTAGACCGTTCCCTCGTAATTCCTCTAGTAATTATGGAAATTCCTACAATAATTCTTATGGTAACTTTAATAAGATGTCCTCTGATTTTGAGAATAGTGTGAAAGAATTTATGATTTCTCAAAAGAATTTTAATGCTTTGCTTGAAGAAAAATTGCTCAAAGTTGATGATTTGGCTAGGAACGTTGATAGACTTTTGCTTGATGTTGATTCTCTTAAACTTAGATCTTATCCTCCTAAGCATGATATCAATGAGTCTCTCAAAGCAATGATAATTTCCATTGATGAGTGCAAGCAAAGAAACGCTAGATTGCGTGCTAAGAAAGATTGCTTTGTCAAGGCGTGTTCTTCCAGTTTCCATGAAAATAATGATGAAGATCTTAAAGTTATTGATGTGTCTCCTATTAGATCTTGGTTTTGCAATATGAATCTTGATAATAATGGGACTGGAGATGAGTCAACTTTATTTAGAAGGCGTCCCAAGAATTCAGAGTTTTTAGAACTTGATGCTAAATTTGGTAAAAGTGGGATTGGAGAGGTCATGACTTTAATAGTATTGAACGCACTATCTCGGATTTCAAGGAATTTGATTATGATAATTGTTCTTTATAAGGTTGTATTTCCTTGTTGCAATCCGTTGTTAATTCTCCTCATGCTTATAGTCAAAATAAAGCTTTTACCAAACATATCGTTGATGCCTTGATGCAATCTTATGATGAAAAACTTAATTTGGAAGTTTCTATACCTAGAAAACTTAATGATGAGTGGGAACCCACTATAAAGATTAAAATTAAAGATCATGAGTGTTTTTCTTTGTGTGATTTGGGTGCTAGTGTTTCCATGATTCCGAAAACTTTATGTGATATTCTAGGTTTTCATGATCTTGATGATTGCTCTTTAAATTTGCACCTTGTGGATTCCACCATTAAAAAGCCAATGGGAAGGATCAATGATGTTCTCATTGTTGCAAATAGAAATTTGTTGCCCGTAGATTTTATCGTTCTTGATATAGATTGCAATCTTTCTTGCCCTATTATTCTTGGTAGACCTTTCCTTAGAACGATTGGCGCGATTATTGATATGAAGGAAGGGAATAATATATTCCAATTTCCATTAAAGAATGGCATGGAGCACTTTCCAAGAAAGAAAGTCAAATTACCTTATGAATCTATCATGCGAGCTACTTATGAAGTGAGTGCCAAAGATGGCACCACTTAGATCTATCTTCGCTTTTATGCCTAGCTAGGGGCGTTAAACGATAGCGCTAGTTGGGAGGCAACCCAATTTTATTTGTGTTTTTTGTTTTTGTTTCTGTTTAGTAATAAATTTTGCATCTACCTTCTGTTTAGATGTGTTTTTATGTTTTAATTAGTGTTTGTGCTAAGTAGAACCTATAGGATAACCTATGGTGATAGTTATTTTGATTCTGCTGAAAAAACATAAACTTTGCGCGCACAAAATTAGTTTTTTTAAATCACAGATACGTGATTTTGCGATGATTCTTTTTGCGTCTGATCACTACACAAATTTTCCAGGACTTCCTATTTTGGTAGGATTTTTAGAGTTCCAGAAGTTTGCGTTGGTTACAAATTGCTACAGACTGTTCTGTTTTTGACAGATTCTGTTTTTCGTGTGTTGTTTGCTTATTTTGATGCATCTATGGCTAGTATTAAGTGGTATGAACCATAGAGAACTTGGAATACAGTAGGTTTAACACCAAAAAAATAAATAATGAGTTCATTACAGTACCTTATGTGATGGTTTTGTTTTCTTTCACTAATGGAGCTTATAAGATTTCCTGTTGAGTTTTGTGTCGTGAAGTTTTCAAGTTTTGGGTAAAGCTTTGATGGACTATGGAATAAGGAGTGGCAAGAGCCTAAGCTTGGGGATGCCCCGGAAGGCATCCCCTCTTTTGTCTTTGTTCATTGGTAACTTTACTTGGAGCTATATTTTTTTCGCCACATGATATGTGTTTTGCTTGGAGCGTCGTGTATTATGTTAGTATTTGCTTTTTAGTTTACCACAATCATCCTTGCTGTACACACCTTTTGGGAGAAGCCTACTTGATTGAATTTATTAGAATATGCTATGTGCTTCACTTATATCTTTTGAGCTTGATAGTTTTTGCTCTAGTGCTTCACTTATACCTTTTAGAGCACGGCGGTGGCTTAATTTTGTAGAAATTGCTAGTCTCTCATGCTTCATTTATATTATTTTGAGAGTCTTTTAGAACAGCATGGTATTTGCTATGGTTATAAATTGGTCCTAGAATGGTAGGCATCCAAGTTGGGTATAATAAAAACTATCATATCAAGTGAATTGGATGTTATGATCAATTTGAAACTTGATAATTGTTTTGAGATATGGAGGTAGTGATATTAAAGTCATGCTAGTTGGGTGATTATGAATTTAAAGAATGCTTGTGTTGAAGTTATCAAGTCCCGTAGCATGCATGTATGGTTAAAGTTGTGTAACAAATTTGAAACATGAAGTGTACCCGGCTTGTGCATCCTTATGTGTGGCGGTCGGGGACGAGCGATGGTTTTTTCCTACCAATCTATCCCTCTAGGAGCATGCGCGTAGTGCTTGGTTTTTGATGACTTCTAAATTTTTGCAATAAGTTTATGAGTTCTTTTGACTAATGTTGAGTCCATGGATTATACACACTTTTACCTTTCCACCATTGCTAGCCTCTTCGGTACCGTGCATTGCCCTTTCTCACCTTGAGAGTTGGTGCAAAGTTCGTCGGTGCATCCAAACCCCGTGATACGATACGCTCTACATAAACCTCCTTATATCTTCCTCAAAACAGCCACCATACCTACCTATTATGGCATTTCCATAGCCATTCCGAGATATATTGCCATGCAACTTTCCACCGTTCCGTTCATCATCATCATGACATACTTTACTTTTGTCATATTGCCATTGCATGATCATGTAGTTGACATCGTATTTGTGGCAAAGCCACCATGAATAATTTTTCATACATGTCACTCTTGATTCATTGCACCATGCCGGTACACCGCCGGAGGCATCCATATAGAGTCATATCTTGTTCCAGTTTCGAGTTGTAATTCATATGTTGTAATCAATGAAAGTGTGATGATCATCATTATTAGAGCATTGCCCAGAAAGAAAAAAAGGAAGGCCAAAAAAAAGGCCAAAGAAAAAAAAGAAAAAAAGAAAAAAAAGAAAATAAATAAAAGGGGCAATGTTACTATCTCTTTTCCACACTTGTGCTTCAAAGTAGCACCATGTCCTTCATATAGTGAGTCTCATATCTTGTGCTTCAAAGTAGCACCATGTTTTTCATATAGTGAGTCTCATATGTTGTCACTTTCATATACTAGTGGGAATTTTTCATTATAGAACTTGGCTTGTATATTCCTACGATGGGCTTCCTCAAATGCCCTAGGTCTTCGTGAGCAAGCAAGTTGGATGC
Organism: Triticum aestivum; assembly: GCF_018294505.1. Taxonomy (NCBI): domain Eukaryota; kingdom Viridiplantae; phylum Streptophyta; class Magnoliopsida; order Poales; family Poaceae; genus Triticum; species Triticum aestivum. The sequence continues at coordinate 429,966,561 of NC_057801.1, forward strand.
ACACCCACTAGTTTTCTTTTGTTGAGCATTCATTCATAGCTCTAGTGCATTCGTTGCATGGCAATCCCTACTCCTCATGTTGACATCAATTGATGGGCATCTCCATAGCCTGTTGATTATCCTCGTCAATGTGAGAATTTTTTTGTCTTCTCCACACAATCCCCATTATCATATTCTATTCCACCCATAGTGCTATATCCATGGCTCACGCTCATGTATTGCGTGAAGGTTGAAAAAGTTTGAGATTATTTAAGTACGAAACAATTACTTGGCTTGTCATCGGGGGTGTAGAATTTGGGAACATTTTTGTGTGACGAAAATGAAGCATGGCCTAACTATATGATTTTGTAGGGATGAACTTTCTTTAGCCATGTTATTTTGAGAAGACATGATTGCTTTGATTAGTATGCTTGAAGCATTACTATTTCTTTTGTCAATATGAACTTTTATTTTGTATCATTTGGTTCTGAACATTCATGCCACAATAAAGAAAATTACATTGAGAATTATGCTAGGTAGCATTCCACATCAAAAAATTTGTTTTTATCATTTACCTACTCAAGGACGAGCAGGAATTAAGCTTGGGGATGCTTGATACGTCTCCAACGTATCTATAATTTTTGATTGTTCCATGCTATTATATTACCCCTTTTGGATGTTTATGGGCTTTATTTTAAATATTTATATCATTTTTGGGACTAACCTACTAACCGGAGGCCCAGCCCATATTGCTGTTTTTTTTTGCCTATTTCAGTATTTCAAAGAAAAGGAATATCAAACGGAGTCCAAACGGAATGAAACCTTCGGGAGCGTGATTTTTGGAACGAACGTGATTTTTGGAACAAACATGATCCAGAGGACTTGGAGTGCAAGTCAAGAAGCGATCAAGGCAGGCAGGAGATAGGAGGGCGCGCCCACCCCTCCTGGGCACGCCCGTGTCTCCTAGGCCCCACGAGCGGCCACCGATGTACTTCTTCCTCCTATATATACCTACGTACCCCGAAAACATCCAGGGAGCCAACGAAAAACAATTTCCACCACCGTAACTTTCTGTATCCGCGAGATCCCATCTTGGAGGCTTCGTCGGCGCTCCGTCGGAGGGGGAATCGACCATGGAGGGCTTCTACATCAACACCATAGCCCCTCCGATGAGTTGTGAGTAGTTTACCACAGACCTTTGGGTCCATAGTTATTAGCTAGATGGCTTCTTCTCTCTTTTTGGATCTCAATACAATGTTCTCCCCCTCTCTTGTGGAGATCTATTCGATGTAAACTCTTTTTGCGGTGTGTTTGTCGAGATCCGATGAATTGTGGGTTTATGATCAAGTTTATCTATGAGAAATATTTGAATCTTCTCTCAATTCTTTTATGTATGATTGAGTTATATTTGCAAGTCTCTTTGAATTATCAGTTTGGTTTGGCCTACTAGATTGATCTTTCTTGCCATGGGAGAAGTGCTTAGCTTTGGGTTCAATCTTGCGGTGTCCTTACCCAATGACAGAAAGGGTTGCAAGGCATGTATTGTATTGTTGCCATCAAGGATAAAAAGATGGGGTTTATATCATATTGCTTGAGTTTATCCCTCTACATCATGTCATCTTTCTTAATGCGTTACTCTATTCTTATGAACTTAATACTCTAGATGCATGCTGGATAGCAGTCGATGTGTGGAGTAATAGTAGTAGATGCAGGCAGGAGTCGGTCTACTTGTCGCGGACGTGATGCCTATATACATGATCATGCCTAGATAATCTCATAATTATTCGATTTTCTATCAATTGCTCGATAGTAATTTGTTCACCCACCGTAATACTTATGCTATCTTGAGAGAAGCCACTAGTGAAACCTATGGCCCCCGGGTCTATCTTTTATCATATAAGCTTTCAATCTACCTTTATTTGCATCTTTACTTTTTGCATCTATATTATAAAATACCAAAAATATATTTATCTTATCATATTATCTCTATCAGATCTCACTTTCGCAAGTGGCGGTGAAGGGATTAAGAACCCCTTTATTGCGTTGGTTGCGAGTTCTTTGTTTGTTTGTGTAGGTGCGTGGGACTTTTGAGGAGCCTCCTACTGGATTGATACCTTGGTTCTCAAAAACTGAGGGAAATACTTACGCTACTATCGATGCATCACCCTTTCCTCTTCAAGGAAAACCAATGCAAGCTCAAGACGTAGCACTTAGCTAATAATTTCATAAGATCAGATCTATCATTGCAAGCAAGAAAATCTTTAGCAGTTTCTTCATCCATAACATAACCCTCAGGCACAATAGGCAATTCATATCTAGGGGGGAATCTTCATCATCACTTTCATCAGTATTATTAGTTTCAATAATTTCATTCTCTTTAGCCCTAGCAAGTTGTTCATCAAGAAATTCACATAATGGCATAGCATTATCAAGATCAATAACATGCGACATATCAGAATTAATAGCAGAAGCAGGTTTAGGTGTCGCAAGTTTACCCAAAACAGAAGGAGAATCAAGTGCAGAGCTAGATGGCAGTTCCTTACCTCCCCTCGTAGTTGAGGGATAAATCTTGATTTTCTCGTCTTTCAAGTTCCTCATAGTGATTAGCAGATATAAATCCCAAATGACTCAAAGAATAGAGCTATGCTCCCCGGCAACGGTGCCAGAAAATAGTCTTGATCACCCACAAGTATAGGGGATCACAACAGTTTTTGAGGGTAGAGTATTCAACCCAAATTTATTGATTCTACACAAGGGGAGCCAACGAATATTCTCAAGTATTAGCAGTTGAGTTGTCAATTCAACCACACCTGGAAAACTTAATATCTGCAGCAAAGTATTTAGTAGCAAAGTAATATGGAAGTAACTTTAACAGTGGCAAAAGTAACAGTAGCAGTTTTGTAGTAATTGTAACAGTGGCAACGGTAAAGTAACTAAGCAAAGATCAATATGTGAAAAGCTCGTAGGCATTGGATCAGTGATGGATAATTATGTCGGATGTGATTCCTCATGCAATAGTTATAACATTGGGTGACACAGAACTAGCTCTAGTTCATCAATGTAATGTAGGCATGTATTCCGAATATAGTCATATGTGCTTATGGAAAAGAACTTGCATGGCATCTTTTGTCCTACCCTCCCGTGGCAGCGGGGTCCTATTGGAAACTAAGGGATATTAAGGCCTCCTTTTAATAGAGTATCGGACCAAAGCATTAACACTTAGTGAATACATGAACTCCTCAAACTACGGTCATCACCTAGAGTGGTCCCGATTATTGTCACTTCGGGGTTGCCGGATCATAACACATAGTAGGTGACTATTGACTTGCAAGATAGAATCAAGAACTCACATATATTCATGAAAACATAATAGGTTCAGATCTGAAATCATGGCACTCAGGCCCTAGTGACAAGCATTAAGCATAGCAAAGTCATAGCAACACCAATCTTAGAACATAATGGATACTAGGGATCAAACCCTAACAAAACTAACTTGATTACACGGTAAATCTCATCCAACCCATCACCGTCCAGCAAACCTACGATTGAATTACTCACGCACGGTGGTGAGCATCATGAAATTGGTGATGGGGGATGGTTGATGATGACGACTGCGACGGATTCCCCTCTCCAGAGCCCCGAACGGACTCCAGATCAGCCCTCCCGAGAGAGATTAGGGCTTGGCGGTGGCTCCGTAACGTAAAACGCGATGAATCCTTCTCTTTGATTTTTTTCTCCTCGAACGTAAATACATGGAGTTGGAGTTGAGGTCGGTGGAGCCTCAGGGGGCCCACGAGACAGGGGGCGCGCCCCCACCCTCGTGGATAGGGTGTGGCCCCCTGGTCTTGATTCTTTTGCCAGTATTTTTTATTAATTCCAAAAATATTCTCCGTGAAGTTTCAGGTCATTCCCAGAACTTTTATTTCTGCACAAAAATAACACCATGGCAATTCTGCTGAAAACAACGTGAGTCCGGGTTAGTTCCATTCAAATCATGCAAGTTAGAGTCCAAAACAAGGGCAAAACTGTTTGGAAAAGTAGATACAATGGAGACGTATCACGCCGCTTAGTCGCATGACGTCTATTAAGCTTCGGCTGATGCATACGACACAGAATGCCCATACTATGCCCACGTGATGGTTAGTGCTATCAGGCCAGCGGCCCCTCGGATCAAATATCCAAATCGTAGTGGATTAGGAATGTGCGGTAACAAGTAGAGAATCACGAAAGATGTGACCTCGTTGCCCCGTCTCGAGGACTTGCGGCAAGGGCTAAGAATGCCCGGCCACACCTCGTAATTATCTCGCGGGCACCTTCTAGGTCAACCCGACTCCACATCACTCGCAATTAAGCTCGCGCGGGTACCCCTCAGGGCTGACCCGTCTTTAGTAACATGGTTCAGTGTAAAGTCATAGTAATCAAAGTAACCGTGTGTCTAACACCAAGGGAACCCTGAGGAACCACCCTCTGTGGATTCCACTTGATGTAATCATCAAGGTGAACGTAAGAGGAACCACCCTCGAGGTTCACACTTGAGGGGTTGCACGACAGAGTCGTATCGGAAGTGGTTAAGGAGGAAATCACCCTCGATGACAACGGCCGAATAGCTACACTACATAGATCTCATCAGGAGTGATGTAAGAGGTACCACCCTCGGCACTTGATGGTAAATCTACAGAGTCGAGCAACAAAAGGGGCGTGATGTGATGTGAGGTGTCAGGCTCTGGTCATCGATCACGTTGATCGAGTCGTCGATTATGAAGCAGGGGCAACAAGGACAAGGTGGGGGTCACTGATGGATCACTAACCAACCTATACTAAGTAGTTTAGGATAAGCAGGTAGGTAACAATAAGCAGGTTACAAAAGCAGGCTATGCATCAGAATAGGAACAATCAATTACAGTAGCAAAATCTAGTGCAAGCATGAGAGAATGGATTGGGCGATATCGGGATGATCAAACGGGGGGGCTTGCCTGGAAGCTCTATTGAAAAGGAAGAAGTGTCGTTGTCGACGTAGTCGATCACCGGGGCATCATCGGCCTCGGGTCTACCGGAGAGAAGAGGGGGAAGAAATAGTAAATATAAGCAACACTACTGGAATTTGCTAATTTTCTGTCTGCCAACTCGTTGCCGTCAGCTGGTGGACAGCAAAGAGAGGCTTTGCCATCAGCCACCAAAAAACGGACGACAGAGAGGCAGCGGACAGCAACGGAGGGCTTTGCCATCAGCAAATCTTTGCCGTCCGCCGGCCGACGGCAAAGAAGCTTTGTCGTCCGCTAGCGGACGGCAAAGATCGTGGGTGGCAGACGTACGGGGACGACCTAACGACCATTTTCTTTGCCGTTTGCTGGCTGACGGCAAAACTTCATTGCCGTCAGCCAGCAGACGGCAAAGAGAACGGCCGTTAGGTCGTCCGTTTCCCCCCGGCCCCACCCTACTAGGTACGTTCTTTGTCGTCTGCTAGCAGACGACAAAGAACTAACTCCTCTTCACCACCCGGCCGCCGCCCTCGACCGCCGCTCCGCCCCGCCACCCCATCCCATCGCCCCACCGCCCCGCCGGCACGCCGCCCCATCCCGGCTGGCCTCGCCGCCCCGCCCCGCACCACCCCCGCCGCGGCGCCCGGCTCGCCGCCCCGCCCCGTACCATCCCCTGGCCCGCGGCGGTGCCCCGCCCCCGCCGCCCCGGCTTGCCGCCCGGCGGCGCCCCGCCCACGCTGCCCAGGCGCCCGCCGCCTCCTCCACCACCACCGAGCTGCCCAAGGCTTGCCGCCCCGGCGGCGCCCCGGCCCCGCCACCCAAGGTGATTTTTTTACTGTTTTTGTGTTTAGGTTTAGGTTTTAGTGGTAGGATTAGGTTATTGCCAGATTTAGGTTTAGATAGTTAGAAGTAGAAAATAACTAAAAAAAGAAAAATAAGTAGAAGAAGAGGAAAAAGGGAAAAAAGAAGAGGGTTGCCGAGGGGATAGATGGTGGGGCCAGTGGGTCCCGCCGGTCCCAACTCCCTTGCCGAGAACCCCTGGTCCGAGTGTTGACCCGTCGACCGTGCGTCGATTGTTCTCGGCGTCGATGGCGGTCGAACACCATTGCAAATTAGGGGGTTAATTAGGGGGTTCCTCTGTGTCGATGGTACCCTAAATAGTAAGTATCGTCAGTGCGAGGTACATGTGGCCATCGGTTTCGAACACTACATCCACGTCCCACAAGTGACACAGGGGTCCTGCGTCCAGCAGCAACAGTTCTCGGCGTCAATGGCGGTCGAACACCATTGCAAATTTGTCTGGCAGCCTCAGAGATGAAGATTGAAAGCTAAGTGTTGAAACTTGAAACACCCAAATTAACTCAAGTCGGTTTGGTTGTTTGAAAATTTCAAAACTTGGCTTTAATCTTCATCGCAGAGGCTGCCAGACAAATTTGCCAAGGTGTTCGACCATCATCGGCCACCAGAACTATTGTTGTGGGACGTCGGGCGCTGGCTTCACTTGTGGGATGTGGATCTAGTGTTCAACGACGACCGCCTCATGTACCTTGCACCGATGGTAGTTGCTATTTAGTTTACCCAGGGACGGGCGGGTTAGAGGGTTCCTCGGTGTCGATGGTACCGTAAATAGCAAGTATCCTCAGTGCGAGGTACATGTGGTCGTTGGTGTCGAATAGTTGCTATATTACTCATCTTTCGATTTAAATATGCAATTAGTTCGTTGTTGCGAGGGTCTAGTGTTCGACGAGCTCCGCCCCTGCATTCGTTGGTGAGCACAAATGACATCTCCTCCTCCCCCCTTCATTTGCTCTGTTCCGATCTTCGTGCCGATGAAACTTCCTAGCTATAGGTGTCAATCATCAGTATGCGTAACCACTATGCGTCTCCCGTTAAAAAGGGTTACATCTATAAATATGCATGCATTTGCATATTTATAATCATGATTCTTTCAAGTTGTCCAACGTTATCCATGGATAGCCCGACTATGTGTAGATTGGGTTCGTTTTCCCATATGCTCAGCTCTGGATCCGATGCAGGATTTTGTCAGTGCCTCCCTGTTGTTCTCCGGGTACACATCCTCTCTGCTTATTGCCGAGACGTGTATCAGGAGAACAACGGGGAGGTGCTGCCAAAATTTTGCGTCAGATCTAGAGTAGAGCATGGGAAAACGAACCCGATCTACACATACTCGGGTGGGATTACGATCTATCCTTACCTATTAGCATGTAGGTTGCATGTACGTAATAAAACTAACAAACTCCATTAACTGATGGAGTTGGTTTGCCTAATTATGTATAGATTTCTTGTGTGTCCAGTAGCAAGTCAATATGAGTGATCGTGCGTGGATGTACACCAGTTACACTAGTCAGTATGTTTGGACCGAGGAATGGTTAGCAAAAACTAAGGGGTTTGTTAGAGCCGCATTTGCAAATTGCCAGAAATTTAGTTGGTGCCCCTGTGTCCGGTGCGACAACTATAATCAGAGGGACGAGCTTGAAATGGGTAAACACCTGCAGAAGTTTGGTTTTACGCCTGGTTACACGGTCTGGACATTACATGGTGAGTCTGCCCAACGTGTCAGAGCAGAGGTGGTTCGTCGTCGCACCGGCGAGCCTGGTACCGGGACCGCAGACATGGTGCAAGACTTTGACGATGCTCGGGACTCGGACGAGGAGATGGAGTAATCTGCAAAAGCCTTCACTGAAATGTTGGAGTCCTCAAAATGTCCTCTCCATGAGCACACTGAGCTTTGTCAGCTGGATGTCATCTCACAAATAATGGCTTTGAAGGCTCAATTCAACTTGGGCAGAGAATGCTATGACGTGATGATAACAGTTTTCGGACGATTTCTACCCAAAGGCCATGTGCTACCTCCAAACCTGTACCAGTCAGACAAAATCCTCCGTGCTCTTAAGATGCCCTATGAGAAGATACATGCCTGTGAGAAAGGATGTGTCTTATTTAGGCTTCAGTATGAGGACTTGAACTATTGTCCCATTTGCAATTCTTCCAGGTATGTTGTGGTAGACAACGGTATGGGTGAGAAGACGCAGACCAAAATACCCATTAATGTTCTTCGGTATATGCCAATCGTACCAAGACTTCAACGTCTTTTCATGGTCGAAGAGACGGCCAGACAGATGACATGGCACAAAACGGGCAAAAGAACCGAACTAGATGCAGATGGGAATGTGATGATGGTGCACACATCGGATGGTGAAGCGTGGAAGCGCTTTGATGCATTACATAAGGAAAAAACGGCAGATCCAAGGCATCCTCGAGTCGCCGTCAGCACAGATGGGTTCAGTGTGTTTGGTCAGATGGCAGCCCCATACAGCTGTTGGCCCGTGTTTGTCATTCCACTCAATCTCCCCCCCCCGGGCAGATTATGCAAAGAAAGAACATTTTCCTGACGTTGATAATTCCAGGGCCCAACTATCCGGGGAAAAATATGAATGTGTACATGCAGCCGCTTAAGGATGAATTGCAAGAATCTTGGGATAATGGGTTCAAGACATACGACGCCTTTAGCAAAGAGAACTTCATAATGCGTGCCTGGTACATGTACTCGACGCATGACTTGCCGGTGTGTGCGCTATTCGTTGGCTGGTGTGTGCATGGAAGGTTCCCGTGCCCCACATGCAAGGGAGCTCTTGAGTTTCGTTGGCTGACGGCGGGGCGCAAGTATAGTTGCTTTGACTTGCATAAACAGTTTCTAGATCCTCGCCATAAGTTCAGGAAAGACAAGAAGAACTTCATGAAAGGTAGAGTTGTCAAACACTCTGCCCCACTGCGTTGACAGGCCAACAGACCCTAGATCAGATAAACGCTCTCGAGCCAGATCCAGAGCATCCAGGGTATTTCAAGGGGTATAATAAGGAACACGCATGGACTCACAAGGCATGCTTCTGGGATCTGCCTTACTTCAAAGACCTCCTTTGCCCACACAATATCGACATGATGCACACTGAAAAGAATATCGCCGAAGCCATTCTTGGTACATTGTTCGGCATAGAGGGGAAATCAAAGGATAATACTAAGGCTAGAGACGATCTAGAGGAGCTCTGTGATAGACCGCTCAAAACATGCAAGAACCGAAAGGAAAGCGGAACTGGAAGAAGCCAAAGGCATGGTTCAATCTTGGAAGGCCAGCTATGTAGGAAGTTATTTTGTGGGTGAAAATGCAGTTGATGTTCCCCGATGGGTATGCAGCAAATCTAAAGAGGGGAGCGAGTCTTGATAAATTGAAAATATTTGGTCTAAAAAGTCATGATTGGCACATATGGATAGAGCGGATAATGCCGGTGATGTTGTGTGGCTTCATCCCTGAGGATGAATGGCTAGTACTGGCAGAGCTAAGCTATTTCTTCCGTGTTCTTTATGCGAGAGAACTATCGCCTGGCCTCCTAGAAGAAATGGAATAGTTGGCGCCGGAGTTGATCTGCAAGTTAGAGATGATCTTTCCGCCAAGCTTCTTTAATCCAATGCAACACTTGATTTTGCATCTCCCGACCGAGGCACGATTGGGGGGGGCCATGCAAAATCGTTGGTGCTACTCAACTGAGAGGATGCAGAAGACGCTTCAAGCAAAATGTAAAAATAAATATAGAATAGAAGCATCGATGGCCGAGGCATTCATCATCACTGAGGAGGCGTCAAACTTCGTGACAGCACACTACGAAGCCAAAAATCGTCATTTGCACAATGCGAAGCCTCAGTATAATGCTGATGAGCCTACAAAGGGTCAATCCAACCTCAGCCTATTCAAAGGGAATCTCGCACCATCCAGTGCTTGGAAACCAGTATCGTTGGATGTTGAAGAATGGCAGACCATTTCGTTGTATCTCTTTAACAACCTAACAGAAGTGCGGCCGTACATCGAGTAATATCTCGTTACATTGTTTCGCAACTTCTAATTTCTTTGAACTGCTCTTGTTCCTGGATATTTGATGCAGTCGATACGTCGCCATATTCTCGTATGGAGCGGTGATCCAAAAGGATTCCGTCGAAGAGTATGAGCTTCTGGCAAAGCAAGGAGGCGAATATCCCGGTTTCATCTCTTGGTTCAAAAAACGGTAATTTCCATTAGACCCTTTCATTTCTTTGGCTAATTTGCGACTAATTCAACAATCCTTTCTTATTAAACTTGTAGGCTAATTCAGAGATTATGGATGCCGAACTGAGACAAGTAGCTAATGGTTTTGACTATAAGGTCCGTTCATTTGACAATTACGACATCAACGGGTATCGCTTTCGTACCTATGGCAAAGAGCTATCTATGGCCGACCGAAAGTCTACAAATTGTTGTGTCTCTGCTATCGGCGAAGGAGGTGTCGAGTATTATGGAAGAGTTGAAGCAATTTATGAACTTCAATTCTATGGTGATAACCCACCAAACGTCGTACTCTTCAGATGTTATTGGTTCCAGCCCAGGGAGACTAGAAGGACTCATGAACATATAGGGCTAGTCGAAATCAAACAAAGCACCCATTTGGATGTTCCCGATGTCTATATTACGGCTCAACAGGCAACCCAAGTTTTCTATCTACCGTGGGCCTGTCAAAGTGATCCAAATCTCAGTGGTTGGGATGTCGTTTATGAAGTGCCGCCACGTGTTAGACCACCTCCCCCCAATGAAGAGGATTATGAACGTCACATTAACCAAGACACATATGACGAAGGAGAATTCTTCCAAGAAACACGTCTTGCCAAAAAACGTTTCAAGAAACGCTCTACTCCACCCCAGAACATTGAAGTAGACAACGATAGTGAATCCGACCCTGAGCCGGAACAAGAAGAGCCGGAAGAAGAAGAAGTTACTGCTGCAGATGACCTGTCAATGCTTGAACGATTACGTAAAGGTGGCCTTCCACATGATGATGCATTTATTAATGATGATGATGAGCACGTCATTACCGATAGTGATGATGATGATGCATTTATTAATGATGATGATGAGCACGTCATTACCGATAGTGATTCTTAGGTATTCAAATTTTTATGTTGTACTTTGTATGATTTATATAGTTGGTATGTATAATTTTCTTACTTTGTATGATTGTTTCTTATACATAGTGCCATGGTCTTGATTTCCGTCCCCGTCGGCCCTCGCCCGCTTTATGATTCGGATGTGGTAAATTCTCTTTCATAACTATTTGTTGCATTTCGCATTTATGACAATTATGGCCATCAAGTTGACATAGAGATATTTTAATCTAGGAGGTATGTGAACCGGAATTTGAAACCGACCCTCTTGTCGAGAAGTTAAATTTAGTTGAAAAAGAAAATGAGTATTTGAAAGAAAAAATTAAAAGAATTGAAGAAGAGAAGATGACATTGGAGTTGTATGTTGCCGATGTCATCGATGATCACAAGATGAAGATGAATGCAATGCGCTTGAAGATGGATGCAATGCGCCTGAAGCTTAAGAAGATTAGAAAATATGCCATTGATAATGAGGCTTGGTATCATTATGCCGTTGGATCAATTGTTACCTTAGTTGCGATCTTCATCATATTTGTTGTGATGAGGGTAAGTTTTCTCTAATGTTTTGCTTTACAAATGGATACTTAGCTTATTTTCCTTCTAAATGGCATAATTACCTAAGTTATATAAAAAAATGAGCTATACTTAGCTTATTCAGTTCATTTATGACATACTTAGCATACTTAGGTCAAAAATGGCATGATAATGTTTGTTACGTCCTAAATGATATAGAGTTAGCTTATTTTCCTCGAAAATGACATAATAACCTTAGTAAGCTCCAAAATGACCTATTTACCTAGATTAGCTCTAAAATGACCTACACTTAACATTTTTACCTAGCTTAGCTCTAAGAAGAGGAGAGGAGAAAAAGAAAGAGAAAAAAAATCTTCTTCTTCTTCTTCTTCTAACTAGTCTTCTTCTTCTAGTACTTCTTCTAACTTTCATCTTTCCAAATTTGCAGATTTGCCTTACACGAGGAAGGCTTCGATTCATGGAGTGTACTATTCTTCTGGTGCTTCCTTTTTATTTATGAAAACTTGTTTGGATATGTATGTCTATATGGATATGTTGTTGGAAACTTGTTTGTGGTTATCTATATATATATGGATATGTTGGACTTTGTTGAACTATGTCGTTGGATTTGATCAAATATGTTGTTGGACATGCTGTTGGATATGTATGCATGTATATCTATGTTTGAAACCATGTCTAATTAATTGGATTTAAATAAAAACAGGGGATGTGTAGCCTCTTTGCCGTCCACTAGCAGACGGCAAAGAGGACACGTGGCAGTCACCTATGCAAACTGGCAACACTGGCTGCCTATTTGGTCATTTTGCCGTCTGCAAGCGGACGCAAAGTGACCAAATAGGCCTGGCAAATAGGGCCATCTATGTCGTTTGCTGGCCGACGCCATAGCTAGCCATGTGGCAGCATCCCAGTGCTGCCCTAGCTAAGCTCTTTGCAGTCCGTCAGCGGACGGCAAAGAGCTTTGCCTCTTTGCCATCGGCTGGCGGACGGCAAAGAACGCCATTAACCCCCTAATGGCTCTCACCTCACACCGCTGCCGTCCGTCGTCATTGCCGTCTACTGGCCTTGGATGGCTGACGGCACAATTCTTTGCCGTCCATTTCTATGAAGCGGACGACAAAGAAGGCCTTTGCTGGCACGTCTTTAGCCGGACGGTTTGCCGTCCGCTGGCTGACGGCAAAGGACTTTGTCGTCCGGCATCCATGCCTTTGCCGTCCGCCATGGAGGACGGCAAAGAAGCTGATTCCAGTAGTGCAACCAGATGCAACACTAAGCATGACAAGACGATACGCAGAAGTAGGGTCAACCTAACATAGTGCTACACGAAATAGGTGAAGGGGAATTCAACCGAGAAGGTATTCCCGGTTCTGGACCTATGTGAGACAGATGACCGGAGGGGGTTTGTTCCATGTTCAGATAGTTAGAGGCATCTGACACATAAACAGACCACGTATTCGGATCTGTCTCGTCGTTCTGAGCAACTTTCATGTAGAAAACATTTTCATCCGAATTACAGTTTAATATCTACGATTTTCTAAAGTTTTAAAAGTTTTCTGAAATTATTTAAATTAACAGAATTAACAGAAAAGGAAAATGATGTCAACATGACATAGAGATGATGTCACCAGTCAACAGCCGCACTGATCAGGTCAAACCTAACCAGTGGGTCCCACATGTCAGCCTCTGTTAACTAACAGAGTTTACATTAAACTAATCTAAGGTTAAATAGCTACTAGGCCCCACGTGTCAGTGACTGATTAGTTTAACTAATTAAATTTATTTCTAAAAATGTTTGACTAACCTAATTAGGGGTGTGGGCCCCGTTAGTCAATAGTAGGGGAATAGTACCCCGCGTTGACCGTGGTCAACGCGGTCAAACAGGGGCGCAGGGGCCCACTCTCAGCGGCACTGGGCGGGCCCCACACTATACCGGGTCAGGGCCGGCGCCGGAGGAGCTCCGGCAAGCGCGTCCGCGGCAGTTTCTCGCTAGAGTTCGCCGGGATTTTTGCTACAGAGGGCCAAATCGTGTGCCGTGACTTGTGTTCGAACGAGTGCAGAACGAAGCATCCAACACGGGTGGTCACACGAGCTGGGATGGTCGGAGTTGTCGCCGGCGACATGGATGGTGGAGACCTGAGGCACAACGAGCTCACAAACGGCGCAATGGCGAGCAAAACGAGCGGTGCTGAGCACGTACGACATCTACGCGTGCGGGCGAGCATGATGGACACGCTTGCGCGGGCGTTCGGTCACCGGAACATGGCCGGCCACGAGCTTGGTGGTGGCGAGCTCGAACATGTGGGGAACAGCACCTACGGGCGCGACAACAGCGGGAAGATGGAGGGAAGGGAGGCGAGGCTCACCAGGAGGCTATGTAAAGCCCCTGGAAGGTTAGTAGCAGCAGCAGGCGTCGCCGGGGTCGAAGGGGATCGCCGGAGCAGAGGCGGAAGGAGGGCGGCTCGATCCGCTGCCTGTAGTGCTCCCCGGCTTGTGCTCGCGGACGGGGATGAGGTAGTCGACAACGGCGGAGCTGATAGGCACGGTGGCGAGGCGAGGCGACAACGGTGGCGCAGCCACGGTGGCGCTCGGACGAGATCAAGGGCAAGCGAGAGAGCGAGGGAGAGGGGGGAATGGAGAAGCGGGAGTGGCGGTAGGTGAGGGGGAGGACTCGAGGCATCTGGGGGCGGCGACCTTATCGCCTCGGTGACAGGGACGGCGAGGTGGTCAGGCTGCGGCCGACGGGCGCGGGTGCTCGGTCGGCCGAACAGGGCGGAAGACGACAGGGGATGGTGGGCTGGGCCGGATGACCTGTTGGGTTTAGCCCGGGTGGGTTAGGCCCTGGGGGGTCAGGGGCCTTTTCTATTACTATTTTTAAATAGAGATGGGTAAGAAAATATTAGGCATGCTATTTACTTAGGAAAAATATGGGAAGTGCCCCTTTTATTCTCTGGTGATATTAGACAGTGCCACAAATATTTTGGAGACCATAAGAATTCATTTGCTATTTTTCATAAATAGGATAGCATTTAAAAATGTTGAATTGGCGTTGTTATAATTGCTAATGCTCATCTTTGCACAAAAGTGATGTTGTGTTCCTTAACAAATAATTGTTATGGAATTTTGACAAATGATGAGCATTTTTCTAGCAACTTTTGAGCAACTTCAAACTTCACTTGAATTTGAATTGACTCGAATTTCAAATGGGATATTGAACAAAGGTGATTAAGCACTGTTTGGCAAAATGATTAGCTTAATCATAGAGGGTTACTGTAGCATGACACCGGGGGTGTTACATCCATCGCCTCGAGTCGCCTGCCGCTGTGGCCTCGGGCCGCCTTCACCCGCCTCGGCAAGAAGCCTCCTCCGTCGCGGCTGTGCTCCACCGGCGTACCCTCTACCGCAGCTCGCATCCTGCTGCTTCACGTCGAATCATGTTGCTTCACGCCAAGCCATCGGCCTCCGCTGCCTGATCGGTCCACCTCCACAGCCATGGCCTTACCTGCGCCAGCGAGTTGCCACTGCTGCCACCCACTTCCAAGCCGCTCTGCGGCCTCACATTGATGTTGTCACAGCCTTGCGCTGCTCCGAGTCACCGCTCTTATACTACCGCTTCGCCTGTCCGTGGCCTGGAGCCATCACTTCCGCGGCCTTGAGTCGCCGTTCGCTGAGGGCCAACCCCTGTTCCGCAGTACTGCAAGCCCAACTGCGGCCTTGAGTTGCCTCGCCTTGTCGCGCGCCTCAGTCGCCGTCTCATCCTTGCGATGAGCCACCGCGCTATCGTAACCTTGAGCCGCCGTCGACCGTGCCAGGCCAACATCTCCATGGCCCCGAGCCACTCAATTGAGCCGCGCGGTGCCTCGCGCCTCCGCCCGCTGTTTTCGCCCTTGTGGAAAGCCACCTCGCGTCAACCAGCCTTAAGTCGCCGCTGCCGCCCTATCTCCTGTCCGAGTCGCCTCCTGTCCGGGTTACCATCGGACTTCGCCAACCTTTTCCGTGCCCGTCCATGTTAGGACTCCTCCCGAGTGACCCTGCTTCTGATGAGCCATCGGCACCACTCGGCTATCGCGACCGTGCCACCTTAAGTCACCCCTTTACTAGCGTCAAGCCGCTTCACTAAGACACCACCATGATGATCCGCCATGTCAAAGTTGTTGTTCGCCTCCGCTGTGGGCTGCTGGCTTACATCGCCCCCTGCAGCCTTAAACCGCGCTCACCTCCTGCTGCTCTGCGTGGTCGCGCTGAACCGGCCATGGTCGCGCCTCTCCGACCCGCCGCTACAGCGGACACACCTCATCGACTGAGCCGTCGCGGCCCTCCACTGCTTCAATCACTATGGCCTCACCGGTTCATCTCGCGCCTTCTCTACCTTTGCATTTGCGACTCGGCCGCCCCCGTCGCGCTGGTCTCCTAAGCCACCCACTCGCTAGCTCGGATGCGCTGCCCGTGCGACCGCCCTCTTTTCTAAACCGCTTGATGAGTCTTCACGGCTGCTCTGACCTGCTGCGGTAAGCCGCCTGTGAGCTACTGTCGAGCTCACCTCCGCCACGAGCCGCCATCCCGGTTGCCTTGCCTTGCCTCTGTCTCGCAGGGGATCTCATCGAGCCATCGAGTCTAGTGGCCTCAAGTCGTCGTCTCCCTCGCCGACGCTTCCAATGAGAGGGGATTTTGACCCGGTGGGATAAGGAAAGAGTCAGGTTGAAAAAAAATGCAATGGTCAAAAATGACCCGGAGGATCCCTTCTGAGCCGCCCGGTGCTGCACTTTAAGCCACCACTTCTATTATCGTTGTTGCAACCCTACAACTAGTACTTCTTGATAAAACATATGAGGTGAAATCCATCCTGTCAAGTTTCTATTGATACATTCTTATTTTCTTCGAGAACAATTACTCTCGTTTGTGCAATTTCTTATGCAGAATTCACCATTGCAATGGAGGCCATCAAGCTATGGCCCTTGCATACATCGGATGGATCAATGGATAGGGTCATTTATAATCCGTCGGGATTCAACATATTTCAGCAATCCGCTATGATGGAATCTCAAGCCAACATTTTTCAGCAATCCGCTATTCAACTATATGTCGGTTCATATCACGGTCAAGAAGGAAGAATCTCAAGCCAACTCCTTGAGTTGTCTTAAGACTCGGGGGCTACACTGACATGACTCGGCAAATTTTGTCAGTTTCAACAAATTCAAAATTCACGGGTCCTTGAAGGGGAAGATAACCCGGTCTCGGAGGCTGCTGCCATATTGATGAAAATTGAAAGGCCGTCAGAAAATTTCTGGCTCAAAATGAAGATTCCGGTTTAAAATCCGGCTTAAGAGACATCTCTCTCCCATAAAGCTTTGAATCTCTCAATATCCGGTTTAAAACTCCAGTTCAAAAAGAATCCATCTCTCGCAAGCCCGAGGTCTCAGAAAAACTAAAAGGTTGCCAAAGAGAATTTGCTGCCATGATGCGTGGTTCAAACATGGGTATCCTGCCTTATTGACTTATCTTATTGGTCATTTGGGGGCTTCCTGTTCAAACATAGGTGTATTCACCAAAGAGAACATAGTTGTGAATATCCCTCTTGATCGGCTTAATGCCACACTTTTAATGGTCACTTGGGGGCTTCCTGTTCAAAGATAGGTGTATTCACCAAAGAGAATATAGCTGTGAATATCCCTCTTGGGGGCTTCAAGGTTGTAACATTTATATTGAAGTAAGTCTTAAGCGGTTACTACGCTCCCTTCTTAAGACTTGGGGAGCTACAAGTGATATGCATATAAGGGAGGAACATTTTCAAAGTTTGATGTTAACAACAATTATGACCCGGTGCCATGAATACTTACAAACCAGCTCTTTTGGTAATCATAAATGGGCAAGTTCTACATCTTCAAGCCGGCGAAAAATCAGATGAGTATTTCAAGACCAATATTTTTTGTTAAGCATTGAGAGCTGAGTCAAAAGAATTATTCTTCAAAAAATTTCTCTGTGAGAAACCAACGTCAGCAAATTGATTATGAAGCTGGCCTATTAACCCAAATTTTCTAGAAGAAGGAAATTCCAAGGAGTTAAGGATGATCAGGTGTCGGCTTAGAAGAGTTCTTAACCCGGAGCATAATCTGTCAAAATTGTTCTTGTGTTTGTTTTACAGGATCAGTTTAAGATGGACAAATCCAAATTAAACTGGGGGCTAATGTCGGGGATATACCCCGCGGTGTGACCCGACCAGAGGTATGACTCGGCTGGGACTTGGTGTTTCATTGGTGACCCGATAGATTATAAGCCAGCAAATTGTAAGGCGACGAACAGTTAAGCCAGATTGTAATCCGGTGGACAGTTAAGCCAGATTGTAAGCTGGCGGACAGTTAAGCCAGATTGTAAGCTGGCAGACAGATTATAAGCCGGCAGATGGTAAGTCGGCAGATGGTAAGCCAGATAGTAAGTCAGATGGTAAGCCAGATGGTAAGCCAGATGGTAAGCCGGAGATGGTAAGCCAGATAGTAAGCCAGATTGTAAACCAGATTGTAAGTCGAATTGTAATCCAGATTGTAAGTCAGATTGTAAGCCGGCAGATATTGGTAAGCCGACAGACGTCAACAAGCCCAAGACATTAAGAAGCCCATGGTAAGACGTCAGAATAGGTTAAGTCCTAATCCGGGTTTGACTCTACATGTAACCCGCACCTTCAACTTATATAAGGAGGGGCGGGGCACCCGAAGGGGAGGGAGAAATAATCATTAAGGCTAGACACAATTAGGAGAGCCAACTTATGCAGCAACTCACTCATGAGCATAATGAGACTTAGCCACAAATATCATGTAGGGTTGTTACCGGATGATGTTTCCCGGGGCTCGAAGCTGGCTAAACTCTTGTCTTGTGTTGCGTCTCTCAATTTCAATCAACCCCTCTCAAACTACCATATAGATGTGTTGGCCTCACGACTAAGTCCTCACACTAGGACATCTGCCGTGAAAAATCCACGACAAGCCTCTTGCAGGAGTTGGCCTTAAGTCATCGTTGGTAAACCTGGTGACAAATTACCCTGTCAAACGTCTTTAGTTACTAGCTTGGTGGTTAAAGCACTATGATTGTACATGTGTGGCAGTCATGAGTATTCTTTTTTCTTTCTTCTTGGATGGATGATTCGGCGGAGGCGTTGGGTGTTGTCCTTCTGGCACCTTGTGTAACCTATGTGTAGACCTTCCTTCAATCCCAATGAAACTACGCATAATTTTGTTGTCCATTTTGGGAAAAGACTTTCATAACCGGCAAACGTCATATTTTTAAGCAATTCCAGCGAATGCCTTTAGGCCAACTCCAGCGCACGACCCCAAACGGACGTCCATTTTGGCCTGCTTTCATTCGTTTGGGCGGAAATAGGGTCGTCCATGTCCGCTTGGGGCCGTTCCTGTGTCGGTGCGCCCAACGCGCGGCCGGGCCCCAAATCATGTCCAGGTGGGACGTGATTTAAAAAACGCAAAAACTAAAAAAATGCTGAAAAAATAAAATAAACGCAAACGTAAAAACATAAGAATATAATTAAACATCACGGCCCCAGAACGGCCCGGTTCCACAGTTCACAGACATAATTAACATAAAAAACAAAAGAAAAGTGTCGCCCGCACGCTCCTGCCGTGCCTTCGATGCCGTGCCCGTCGCCGTCTCCTCACACGTCGTCGTTGTCGCCTGTGAGGTCGATGTAGGGCGGCAGCATCCAGAGGTGGGATGGTCCCTGGAAGGCAGGAGGCTCCTGGAAGGTGGGAGGCGCCTGCACCACCTCACCCCGTGGCGACGTCTCACACTCCGGTGAGCGCGGCGGTGTAGGGGACCAGTTCACGACCCCCACAGCGTCGGCCATGTCGGCGGCCGTGCACGACCAGCTCCACCCGTGGCCCACCAGGCCCGAGTGGAACGCATCGACGGGCTGCTCCTCCAGCACCTCCTCCTTCACCTCCTCCCTCATCTCTAGCTTCGGCACGGCCACGTCGCCAACCACGAAGAGGGCAATCATGGTCCCCAGGACCTCCCATTGGCGCTCATCGTGCGTGTTCATGGAGTCTTCCATGACACGTTGAAGGAGTCGGGCCTCCTCCTCCTCTGTCATGCGAGGAGGTGGTGGTTGATACGTCTCCAACGTATCTATAATTTATGAAGCATTCATGCTATATTATCATGTGTTTTGAATGATTATGGGCTTTATTATACACTTTTGTATTACTTTTGGGACTAACCTATTAACCGGAGGCCCAGCCCATATTGTTGTTTCATTACCTGTTTCAGTATTTTGAAGAAAAGGAATATCAAACGGAGTCCAAACGGAATGAAACCTTCGACAACGTTATTTTTGGGAAGAATATGATCCTAGAGACTTGGAGTTCACGTCATAAGATCCTCGAGGAGGCCAGGAGATAGGGGGGCGCCCCCCCCCCCCACACACACCACCACCACCTACTGGGCGCGCCCCCTATCTCATGGGCCCCTCGAGCACCCCCCCCAACCGACTTCTTTCGCCTATATAGTCCCACGTACCCTAAAAACATCCACGGAGAAGATAGATCGGGAGTTCCGCCGCCGCAAGCCTCTGTAGCCACCAAAAACCTCTCGGGACCCCATTCCGGCACCCTGCCGAAGGGGGAACCCATCACCGGTGGCCATCTTCATCATCCCGGCGCTCTCCATGACGAGGAGGGAGTAGTTCACCCTCGGGGCTGAGGGTATGTACCAGTAGCTATGTGTTTGATATCTCTCTCTCGTGTTCTCTCTATGGCATGATCTTGATGTATCGCGAGCTTTGCTATTATAGTTGGATCTTATGATGTTTCTCCCCCTCTACTCTCTTGTGATGAAATGAGTTTCCCTCTTGAAGTTATCTTGTCGGATTGAGTCTTTTGTTTGAGAACACTTGATGTATGTCTTGCCGTGTTTATCTGTGGTGACAATGGGATATCACGTGCTACTTGATGTATGTTTTGGTGACCAACTTGTGGGTTCCGCCCATGAACCTATGCATAGGGGTTGGCACACGTTTTCTTGATTCTCCGGTAGAGACTTTGGGGCACTCTTTGAAGTACTTTGTGTTGGTTGAATAGATGAATCTAAGATTGTGTGATGCATATCGTATAATCATGCCCACGGATACTTGAGGTGACAATGGAGTATCTAGGTGACATTAGGGTTTTGGTTGATTTGTGTCTTAAGGTGTTATTCTAGTATGAACTCTATGATGGATTGAGCAGAAAGAATAGCTTTATGTTATTTTACTACGAACTCTTGAATAGATAGAACAGAAAGGATAACTTTGAGGTGGTTTCGTACCCTACCATAATCTCTTCGTTTGTTCTCCGCTATTAGTTGCTTTGGAGTGACTCTTTGTTGCATGTTGAGGGATTGTTATATGATTATCTATGTTATTATTGTTGAGAGAACTTGCACTAGTGAAAGTATGAACCCTATGCCTTGTTTCCTATCATTGCAATACCGTTTACACTCACGTTTATCATTAGTTACCTTGCTGTTTTTATTATTTCAGATTACAAATACCTTTATCTACTATCCATATTGCACTTGTATCACCATCTCTTCGCCGAACTAGTGCACCTATACAATTTACCATTGTATTGGGTGTGTTGGGGACAGAAGAGACTCTTTGTTATTTGGTTGCAGGGTTGTTTGAGAGAGACCATCTTCATCCTACGCCTCCTACGGATTGATAAACCTTAGGTCATCCACTTGAGGGAAATTTGCTGCTGTCCTACAAACCTGTGCACTTGCAGGCCCAACAACGTTTACAAGAAGAAGGTTGTGTAGTAGACATCAAGCTCTTTTTTGGCGCCATTGCCGGGGAGGTGAGTGCTTGAAGGTATATCTTTAGATCTTGCAATCGAATTTTTTTGTTTCTTGTTTTATCACTAGTTTAGTTTATAAAAGAAAACTACCAAAAAATGGAGTTGAGTTTGTCTCATACGCTTCATCTTTTTAATATCTTTCGTGAGTTTGATGAAAAGGAAAATTGTGCTCAAGTGCTAGAAGAAGAAATCTATAGAATGTTTGATACTAAATCTTTGAATGATGAGCATGATTGCAATGTTGTTAGTATGAATTCCTTGAATATCCATGATGCTAATGATATGCAATGCCACAAGCTTGGGGAAGCTACGTTTGATGAATATGATATTTTTAGTCCCCCAAGTTTTGATCAGAATATTTATTATGATGAAAGCATGCCTCCTATTTATGATGATTATATTGATGAAAGTGTATTTGGAAGAGTGTCAACTTTATTTAGTGATGATTCCACTATTTCGGAAGAGGTTCCAATTGATTTTGAGAACAAAGTTGCTATCTATGATGATTATTGTGATGACTTGTATGCTATTAAGAATAATGATAACCATGAAACTTGTCATCATGATTTTTGTTTTCAATTGGATTATGCCTCACATAATAATTGTTTTGTCGAGTTTGCTCCCACTACTATTCATGAGAAGAAATTTGCTTATGTGGAGAGTAGTAAATTTTCTATGCTTGTAGATCATGAAAAGAATGGTTTAGGTGCTGGTTATATTGTTGAATTCATTCATGATGCTACTGAAAATTATTATGAGGGAGGAATATATGCTTGTAAGAATTGCAATAATGCCAAGTTTCCTCTCTATGTGTTGAAAATCTTGAAGCTATGCTTGCTTTACCTGCCTATGCTTGTTGATTATTGTTCCCATAAGTTGTTTTCTCACAAAATCCATATGCATAGGAAGTGGGTTAGACTTAAATGTGCTAGTCATATGCTTCATGATGCTCCCGTTATGTTTCAATTCTTATCTTTTATGTGAGCATCATTGCCATCGTCATGCCTAGCTAGAAAGGCATTAAAGAAAAGCGCTTGTTGGGAGACAACCCAAAATTTATCCTTACTGTTTTTGTGTGTCCACATGATTATGCTACTGTAGAAATCATGTTTTATAGCTTCTGTTTCAATAAAGTGCCAAGTAGAACCTTTGGGAAGACTTGGATGAAGTTTATATGATCTTGCTGTAAAAAACAAAAACTTTAGCGCTCACAAGAATAGCTACAATTTTTTAATGAAGAGTGATTTTAGGTTGATTCTTTTTGCAGATGATTAATAGACAAATTCCTCAGGTCCAGAAATTTATTTCAGAATTTTTTGAGTTCCAGAAGTATACGTTTGATACAGATTACTACAGACTGTTCTGTTTTTAACAGATTCTGTTTTCTGTGTTGTTTGCTTATTTTGATGAATCTATGAGTAGTATTGGAGGGTATGAACCATAGATAAGTTAGAATACAGTAGATATTACACCAGTATGAATTTAGAATGAGTTCACTACAGTACCTAAGTGGTGGTTTTATTTTCTTATACTAACGGAGCTTACGAGTTTTGTTTTGAGTTTTGTGTGGTTGAAGTTTTCAAGTTTTGGGTAAAGATTCGATGGACTATGGAATAAGGAGTGGAAAGATCCTAAGCTTGGGGATGCACAAGGCACCCCAAGGTAATATTCAAGGACAACCAAGAGCCTAAGCTTGGGGATGCCCCGGAAGGCATCCCCTCTTTCGTCTTCGTTCATCGGTAACTTTACTTGGAGCTATATTTTTATTCGCCACATGATATGTGTTTTGCTTGGAGCGTCATTTTATTTTATTAGGTTTTGCTTTATGTTTTTTAGAATAATGTTTTGCATCTATATTTTCAATAAAAAATTCAAGGATAGCCTTTGCCATGCTTATTTTGCTAGTATACATGTTGCTGTTTGAAAACATAAAGTTTACCGATGTTGCAAAAATTCCCTAGAAAAGTCAGAGAATGATATAATATTGAATCTTTTTGCATAATGATATATGATAAATCTTCTACAGTGTAGTATTTTTCTCATAATGTTTGGATTTAGGGAAGTATTGATACTCTTGCATTCTTTACAGACTGTACTGTTTTGGCAGATTGCTGTTATGGTTGCATTGTTTGCATATGCTTGCTTGTTTAATGATTCTATTTGAGGATAGGAGTGTTAAATATGCAGAGACATTTAGTATGCAATTTTGAATAATAATTTTAGTGATTTGTTACAGTAGAAAATGATAAGGTTTTGCATTGGTTTATACTAACCTATCTCACAAGTTCTTGTTGAGTTTGGTGTGGATGAAGAACTTGATAAAAAGAGAAACCATGATATGAGAGGAATTAAGGAGACACAAAAGTTCAAGCTTGGGGATGCTCAAGGCACCCCAAGATATTATTTCAAGAAGTATCAAGCATCTAAGCTTGGGGATGCCCGGTAGGCATCCCACATTTCGTCTTCAACAAGTATCGGTTAGTATCGGTTGAGCCTAAGTTTTTGCTTCTTCACATGAGTTGTGCTATCCTTGCAATGTCATTTTGTTTTGCTTTGCTTGCTGTTTTAATAAATACCAAGATATGAAATTCTTTAATGAGAGATAGTCTTTGCATAGTTGCACAATTATTTAGCTCCTCATTGATCTTCACTTATGAAAGATTGAGGATGTCGCCTAGAGGGGGGTGAATAGGCGCTTTAAAATAATTACGGTTTAGGCTTGAACAAATGCGGAATAGACCTAGCGGTTAATTTGACAAGCACAAAACCTACAACAACTAGGCTCACCTATGTGCACCAACAACTTATGCTAAGCAAGATAAGCAACTATGTGATAGCAAGATATATGACAAAGAACAATATGGCTATCACAAAGTCAAGTGCATAAGTAAAGTGGCTCGGGTAAGAGATAACCGAGGCACGCGGAGACGACGATGTATCCCGAAGTTCACACCCTTGCGGATGCTAATCTCCATTTGGAGCGGTGTGGAAGCACAATGCTCCCCAAGAAGCCACTAGGGCCACCGTAATCTCCTCACGCCCTCGCACAATGCAAGATGTCATGATTCCACTAAGGGACCCTTGAGGGCGGTCACCGAACCCGTACAAATGGCGACCCTTGGGGGCGGTCACCGAACCCGTACACTTTGGCAACCCTTGGGGGCGGTCACCGGTACCCGTCAAATTGCTCGAGGAGATCTCCACAACCTAATTGGAGACCCCGACGCTTGCCCGGAGCTTTACACCACAATGATTGAGCTCTGAACACCACCAACCGTCTAGGGCGCCAAGGCACGCAAGAGGAACAAGCTCTAGGGTGCCCAAACACCCAAGAGTAATAAGCTTCTCAAACTTCACTTCCACGTATCACCGTGGAGAACTCAAACCGATGCACAAATGCAATGGCAAGGGCACACAGAGTACCCAAGTCCTTCTCTCTCAAATCCCACCAAAGCAACTAATGCTAGGGAGGAAAGTAAGAGGAAGAACAAGAAGGAGAACACAAAGAACTCCAAGATCTAGATCCAAGGGGTTCCCCTCACATAGAGGAGAAAGTGATTGGTGGAAGTGTGGATCTAGATCTCCTCTCTCTTTTCCCTTAAAAACTAGCAAGAATCCATGGAGGGATTGAGAGTTAGCAAGCTCAAAGAAGGTCAACAATGGGGGCAAAAACGAGCTCAAGAGATAGGGAACCATTGGGGAAGAAGACCCCCTTAAATAGGTCCCCACGAATCTGCCCGTTATGTGCAGAAAACTGTAGGACCGGTACAACCGGTGCACGAACCGGTACAACCGGCCAAAGCAGAGGAAAAACCAACCTGGGAAAAGCTCTAAGCGGTACAACAGCCTGGGGAACCGGTAGTACCGGTTAAACCGGTTAAACCGGTCAACAACCGCCCAAGAACCGCTCCAAAACAGAAACTAGTCCGGTGGTAGGCCGGAACAACCTCCGGACCAATTCTGGAGCGGTACAACCGCTCCAAACACCGGTTGTACCGGTCAACCGGTACAACCTCTCTACGCGGCGGTACAACCTCTCTATGTAAAACAGGCAATATCAAAACAGCCACAACTTTCGCATACGAGCTCCGAATTCGATGAAACCAAGTTTGTTGGAAAGCTAGAAACAAGGGCTAACAAAATCTTGATAGAAATATCAATAAGAAGCAAATGAGAAAATGCCCATAAGAAAATGGTGAGAACCCTTCCTTGGATAAGACCGGTGAAACCTCCAACACCGAAAACATCATAGAAGACGCATGCGAACTCCGTTTTCGATGAACTCAAGCTTGTCATCAAGATGACCATAAGCTCTAAGACTCACAAAGAGAACAAAACAAGAACCAAGAAACATGATGCAAGGATGCAATGGTTTGAGCTCTCTACCAACGATACGATCAAGCTACCAACTTGAGAGCCCCCCTTGATAGTACGACAAACGATCCTATAACCCGGTCTCCCAAGTACCACCACGAGACCGGTAAAATAGAAAACCTATCAAGGGAAAACCTTTGCCTTGCACATGGTCCACTTGAGCTAGATGATGACGATCTTAACTCCCTCAAGTTGGACCACCTTTCTTGATTGCGTTGGCTCGATGAAGACTAGATGATTGCTCCCTCATAGTCCACTATGGGTGAGCCACTCTTCTGCACATCTTCACAAGTCCATTGTCACCACAATGGACGGCAAGCTTCAAGCATATGATCTCTTCGTGATGATTCTACTTGAGCTTGCACACCGCAACCTAACCCCACAAAGAACTCGCACGAAGACCATGGGTTAGTACACAAAGCGTAATTGACCATGCTTACCATACCATGGGATCGCTTGATCCCTCTCGGTACATCTTCTATGCTTTGTGTGTTGATCAACTTAATTCACTCTTGACTTAGTCTTGATCAACCTTGAATCTTTCCAACTCTCTTCATTTGGATGGTGTCTTGAAGGTAAACACGAATGATCACACAGTCTTCTTCTTCAAGACATGCTTGCAATAAGATCAACACTCACATGACAAATCTTTGGATAATTCCTTAATAGCACCTTGGTCAACTCATAAACTCCTTGAAACCAACACATGGACTTCAAGAAAAGCCTATGGACAAAACCTTCAAATATAACTCAAAGCAACCATTAGTCCATAGAGATAGTCATCAATTACCAAAACCAAACATGGGGGCATCACATGTTCTTTCAACTTATATCTTTTTGGAGTAGTTTGTCATTTACTCGTGTGCTTCACTTATATCCTATGAGTAAATGGTTGAATGAGTTGA
This sequence comes from Triticum aestivum, assembly GCF_018294505.1. NCBI lineage: Eukaryota > Viridiplantae > Streptophyta > Magnoliopsida > Poales > Poaceae > Triticum > Triticum aestivum. The sequence goes on from NC_057801.1 coordinate 429,993,147, forward strand.
AAGTCATAAATTTGAAATTATATATGTTTCATTTGCTTATCCCATGGGGAGGAATGACTTCACATCTAAGAAGTAGAGGTTGTAAATTTATTCAAGGTTAGCAAGCATTGTATTGGTCATTTGAACAATTCATGAAATAATATTGAAGGAAGAGAGATTTCACATATAAATATACTATCCTAGACAACTTTTATAATTGTGAGCACTCATTAAGTATGAAATGCTAAAGAGTTGATGTTGGACAAGGAAGACAACGTAATGGGTTATGTTTTCTCACATCTCAGTTAAAGTATATTGTCATGGATCATTCAAACAAGTTGAGCTTGCCTTTTCCCCCTCATGCTAGCCAAAAATTCCTAGCACCAAGTAGAGATACTACTTGTGCTTGCAAATATCCTTAAACCCAGTTTTGCCATGAGAGTCCACCATACCTACCTATGGATTGAGTAAGATCCTTCAAGTAAGTTGTCATCGGTGCAAGCAATAAAAATTGCTCTCTAAATATGCATGACTTATTAGTGCGAAGAAAATAAGCTTTGTACGAACTTGTTATGGAAGCAATAAAAGCAACGGACTGCATAATAAAGGTCCATATACAAGGGGCAATATAAAATGACGTTCTTTCGCATTAAGATTTTGTGTATCCAACCCTAAAAGCGCATGACAACCTCTGCTTCCCTCTGCGAAGGGCCTATCTTTTACTTTATGTCTTTTACTTTATGCAAGAGTCAAGGTGATCTTCACCTTTCCCTTTTTCATTTTATCCTTTGGCAAGCACTTTGTGTTAGGGTGATCTTGATATATATATATATATATATATATATATATATATATATATATCCAGTTGGATGTAAGTTAGCATGAACTATTATTGTTGACATCACCCAAAGGTGAATACGTTGGGAGGCAACACCATAAGCCCCTATCTTTCTCAGTGTTCGATTGAAACTCCATAACCATTAGTATTGCGTGAGTGTTAGCAATTGTAGAAGACTATATGATAGTTGAGTATGTGGAGTTTGCTATTCCTGAAAATAAGATGAATTGCAATTGTTTGATGACTAAGAATGAATTTTGCTAGTTTTCAAGAATGTTTATGGTCTATGCTTTGACATGTGAATTGCTTGTTACTTTATAGTGAGAAGTTTTATGAGATGAACTACTGTTATGACATATTATCATGCTAGAAAAGGTGATTGAAATTATCATTGATCAAACTTGTGCACCTTCTAGCATTCACACTTCATAAATTCTTTCTTTTATCATTTACCTACTCGAGGACGAGTAGGAATTAAGCTTGGGGCTGCTGATACGTCTCCAACGTATCTGTAATTTATGAAGCATTCATGCTATATTATCATGTGTTTTGAATGATTATGGGCTTTATTATACACTTTTATATTACTTTTGGGACTAACCTATTAACCGGAGGCCCAGCCCATATTGTTGTTTTATTGCCTGTTTTAGTATTTTGAAGAAAAGGAATATCAAACAGAGTCCAAACCGAATAAAACCTTCGGCAGCATTATTTTTGGGAAGAATATGATCCTGGAGACTTGGAGTTCATGTTAGAAGATCCTCGAGGAGGCTAGGAGATAGGGGGACGCCCCCCCCCCCCTACTGGGCGTCCCCCTGTATTGTGGGCCCCTCGAGCACCCCCCGACCGACTTCTTTCGCCTATATAGTCCCACGTACCCTAAAAACATCCACGGAGAATATAGATAAGGAGTTCCGCCACCGCAAGCCTCTGTAACCACCAAAAACCTCTTAGGAGCCCGTTTCGGCATCCTGCCGGAGGGGGAACCCATCACCGGTGGCCTCCTTTATCATCCCGATGCTCTCCATGACGAGGAGGGAGTAGTTCACCCTCGGGGCTGAGGGTATGTACCAGTAGCTATGTGTTCGATCTCTCTCTCTCTCGTGTTCTCTCTATGGCACGATCTTGATGTATCGCGAGCTTTGCTATTATAGTTGGTTCTTATGATGTTTCTCCCCCTCTACTCTCTTGTGATGAATTGAGTTTCCCTCTTGAAGTTATCTTATCGGATTGAGTCTTTTGTTTGAGAACACTTGATGTATGTCTTGCCGTGTTTATCTGTGGTGACAATGGGATATCACGTGCTATTTGATGTATGTTTTGGTGACCAACTTGCGGGTTCCGCCCATGAACCTATGCATAGGGGTTGGCACACGTTTTCTTGATTCTCCGGTAGAGACTTTGGGGCACTCTTTGAAGTACTTTGTGTTGGTTGAATAGATGAATCTAAGATTGTGTGATGCATATCGTATAATCATGCCCACGGATACTTGAGGTGACAATGGAGTATCTAGGTGACATTAGGGTTTTGGTTGATTTGTGTCTTAAGGTGTTATTCTAGTATGAACTCTATGATGGATTGAGTGGAAAGAATAGCTTTATGTTATTTTACTACGAACTCTTGAATAGATAGAACAGAAAGGATAACTTTGAGGTGGTTTCGTACCCTACCATAATCTCTTCGTTTGTTCTCCGCTATTAGTTGCTTTGGAGTGACTCTTTGTTGCATGTTGAGGGATTGTTATATGATCTATCTATGTTATTATTGTTGAGAGAACTTGCACTAGTGAAAGTATGAACCCTATGCCTTGTTTCCTATCATTGCAATATCGTTTACGCTCACGCTTATCATTAGTTACCTTGCTGTTTTTATTATTTTAGATTACAAATACCTTTATCTACTATCCATATTGCACTTGTATCACCCTCTCTTCGTCGAACTAGTGCACCTATACAATTTACCATTGTATTAGGTGTGTTGCGAACACAAGAGACTCTTTGTTATTTAGTTGCAGGGTTGTTTGAGAGAGACCATCTTCATCCTACGCCACCTACGGATTGATAAACCTTAGGTCATCCACTTGAGGGAAATTTGCTACTGTCCTACAAACCTATGCACTTGCAGGCCCAACAACATCTACAAGAAGAAGGTTGTGTAGTAGACATCAAGCTCTTTTTTGGCGCCGTTGCCGGGGAGGTGAGTGCTTGAAGGTATATCTTTAGATCTTGCAATAGAATTTTTTTTGTTTCTTGTTTTATCACTAGTTTAGTTTATAAAAGAAAACTACCAAAAAAATGGAGTTGAGTTTGTCTCATACGCTTCGTCTTTTAATATCTTTCGTGAGTTTGATGAAAAGGAAAATTGTGCTCAAGTGCTAGAAGAAGAAATCTATAGAATGTTTGATACTAAATCTTTGAATGATGAGCATGATTGCAATGTTGTTAGTATGAATTCCTTGAATATCCATGATGCTAATGATATGCAATGCCACAAGCTTGGGGAAGCTACGTTTGATGAATATGATATTTTTAGTCCCCCAAGTTTTGATGATAATATTTATTATGATGAAAGCATGCCTCCTATTTATGATGATTATATTGGTGAAAGTGGATTTGGAAGAGTGTCAACTTTATTTAGTGATGATTCCACTATTTCGGAAGAGGTTCCAATTGATTTTGAGAACAAAGTTGCTATCTATGATGATTATTGTGATGACTTGTATGCTATTAAGAATAATGATAACCATGAAACTTGTCATCATGATTTTTGTTTTCAATTGGATTATGCCTCACATAATAATTATTTTGTTGAGTTTGCTCCCACTACTATTCATGAGAAGAAATTTGCTTATGTGAAGAGTAGTAAATTTTCTATGCCTGTAGATCATGAAAATAATGGTTTAGGTGCTGGTTATATTGTTGAATTCATTCATGACGCTACTAAAAATTATTATGAGGGAGGAATATATGCTTGTAGGAATTGCAATAATGCCAAGTTTCCTCTCTATGTGTTGAAAATCTTGAAGCTATGCTTGCTTTACCTTCCTATGTTTGTTGATTATTGCTCTCATAAGTTGTTTGCTCACAAAATCCCTATGCATAGGAAGTGGGTTAGACTTAAATGTGCTAGTCATATGCTTCATGATGCTCCCGTTATGTTTCAATTCTTATCTTTTGTGTGAGCATCATTGCCATCATCATGCCTAGCTAGAAAGGCATTAAAGAAAAGAGCTTGTTGGGAGACAACCCAATATTTATCCTTACTGTTTTTGTGTGTCCACGTGATTATGATACTGTAGTAATCATGTTTTATAGCTTCTGTTTCAATAAAGTGCCAAGTAGAACCTTTGGGAAGACTTGGATGAAGTTTATATGATCTTGCTGTAAAAAATAGAAACTTTAGCGCTCACAAGAATAGCTACAATTTTTTAATGAAGAGTGATTTTAGGTTGATTCTTTTTGCAGATGATTAATAGACAAATTCCTCAGGTCCAGAAATTTATTTCAGAATTGTTTGAGTTCCAGAAGTATACGTTTGATACAGATTACTACAGACTGTTCTGTTTTTGACAGATTCTGTTTTCTATGTGTTGTTTGCTTATTTTGATGAATCTATGAGTAGTATCGGAGGGTATGAACCATAGAGAAGTTAGAATACAGTAGATATTACACCAATATGAATTTAGAATGAGTTCACTACAGTACCTAAGTGGTGGTTTTATTTTCTTATACTAACGGAGCTTACGAGTTTTGTTTTGAGTTTTGTGTGGTTGAAGTTTTCAAGTTTTGGGTAAAGATTCGATGGACTATGGAATAAGGAGTGGCAAGAGCCTAAGCTTGGGGATGCCCAAGGCACCCCAAGATAACATTCAAGGACAACCAAGAGCCTAAGCTTGGGGATGCCCCGGAAGGCATCCCCTCTTTCGTCTTCGTTCATCGGTAACTTTACTTGGAGCTATATTTTTATTCGCCACATGATATGTGTTTTGCTTGGAGAGTCATTTTATTTTATTGGGTTTTGCTTTATGTTTTTTAGAATAATGTTTTGCATCTATATTTTCAGTAAAAAATTCAAAGATAGCCTTTGCCATGCTTATTTTGCTAGTATACATGTTGCTGTTTGAAAACAGAAAGTTTACCGCTGTTGCAAAAATTCCCTAGAAAAGTCAGAAAATGATATAATATTGAATCTTTTTGAATAATGAGATATGATAAATCTTCTACAGCGTAGTATTTTTCTCATAATTTTTGGAGTTAGGGAAGTATTGATACTCGTGCATTCTTTACAGACTGTACTGTTTTGGTAGATTGCTGTTATGGTTGCATTGTTTGCATATGCTTGCTTGTTTAATGATTCTATTTGAGGATAGGAGTGTTAAATATGTAGAGACATTTAGTATGCAATGTTGAATAATAATTTTAGTGATTTGTTACAGTAGAAAATGATAAGGTTTTGCATTGGTTTATACTAACCTATCTCACAAGTTCTTATTGAGTTCGGTGTGGATGCAGATTTTGATAAAAAGAGAAACCATGATATGAGAGGAATTAAGGAGACACAAAAGTTCAAGCTTGGGGATGCCCAAGGCACCCCGAGATATTATTTCAAGAAGTCTCAAGCATCTAAGCTTGGGATGCCCGGTAGGCATCCCACCTTTCGTCTTCAACAACTATCGGTTAGTATAGGTTGAGCCTAAGTTTTTGCTTCTTCACATGAGTTGTGCTATCCTTGCAATGTCATTTTGTTTTTCTTTTCTTGCTGTTTTAATAAATACCAAAATCTGAAATTCTTTAATGAGACAGAGTCTTCGCATAGTTGCACAATTATTTAGCTCCTCATTGATCTTCACTTATATCTTTTTGGAGTAGTTTGTCATTTACTCGTGTGCTTCACTTATATCCTATGAGTAAATGGTTGAATGAGTTGAAAGTCATAAATTCGAAATTATATATGTTTCATTTGCTTATAGCATGGGGAGTAATGACTTCACATCTAAGAAGTAGAGGTTGTAAATTTATTCAAGGTTAGCAAGCATTGTATTGGTCATTTGAACAATTCATGAAAGAATATTGAAGGAAGAGAGATTTCACATATAAATATACTATCCTAGACATCTTTTATAATTGTGAGCACTCATTAAGTATGCAATGCTAAAGAGTTGATGTTGGACAAGGAAGACAACGTAATGGGTTATGTTTTCTCACATCTCAGTTAAAGTATAATGTCACGGGTCATTCAAATAAGTTGAGCTTGCCTTTTCCCCCTCATGCTAGCCAAAAATTCCTAGCACCAAGTAGAGATACTACTTGTGCTTCCAAATATCCTTAAACCCAGTTTTGCCATGAGAGTCCACCATACCTACCTATGGATTGAGGAAGATCCTTCAAGTAAGTTGTCATCGGTGCAAGCAATAAAAATTGCTCTCTAAATATGCATGACTTATTAGTGCGGAGAAAATAAGCTCTGTACGAACTTGTTATGGAAGCAATAAAAGCGACGGACTGCATAATAAAGGTCCATATACAAGGGGCAATATAAAGTGACGTTCTTTCGCATTAAGATTTTGTGTATCCAACCCTAAAAGCGCATGACAACCTCTGCTTCCCTATGCGAAGGGCCTATCTTTTACTTTATGTCTTTTACTTTATGCAAGAGTCAAGGTGATCTTCACCTTTCCATTTTTCATTTTATCCTTTGGCAAGCACTTTGTGTTAGGGTGATCCTGATATATATATCCAATTGGATGTAAGTTAGCATGAACTATTATTGTTGACATCACCCAAAGGTGAATACATTGGTAGGCAACACTATAGGCCCCTATCTTTCTCAGTGTCCGATTGAAACTCCATAACCATTAGTATTGCGTGAGTGTTAGCAATTGTAGAAGACTATATGATAGTTGAGTATGTGGAGTTTGCTATTCCTAAAAATAAGATGAATTGCAATTGTTTGATGACTAAGAATGAAGTTTGCTAGTTTTCAAGAATGTTTATGGTCCATGCTTTGACATGTGAATTGCTTGTTACTTTATCATGAGAAGTTTTATGAGATGAACTACCATTATGACATATTATCATGCTAGAAAAGGTGATTGAAATTATCATTGATCACACTTGTGCACCTTCTAGCATTCACACTTCATAAATTCTTTCTTTTATCATTTACCTACTCGAGGACGAGTAGGAATTGAGCTTGGGGATGCTGATACGTCTCCAACGTATCTACAATTTATATAGCATTCATGCTATATTATCATGTGTTTTGAATGATTATGGGCTTTATTATACAATTTTATATTACTTTTAGGACTAACCTATTAACCGGAGGCCCAGCCCATATTGTTGTTTTATTGCCTGTTTTAGTATTTCGAAGAAAAGCAATATCAAACGGAGTCCAAACCGAATGAAACCTTCGGCAACATTATTTTTGGGAAGAATATGATCCTGTAGACTTGGAGTTCACGTCAGAAGATCCTCGAGGAGGCCAGGAGATAGGGCCCCCCCCACTGGGCGTGCCCCCTGTCTCATGGGCCCCTCGAGCACCCCCCGACCGACTTCTTTCACGTATATAGTCCCACATACCCTAAAAACATCCACGGAGAAGATAGACCGGGAGTTCCGCCGCCGCAAGCCTTTGTAACTACCAAAAACCTCTTGGGAGCCCGTTCCGGCACCCTGCCGGAGGGGGAACTCATCACCGGTGGCCATCTTCATCATCCCGACGCTCTCCATGACGAGGAGGGAGTAGTTCACCCTCGGGGCTGAGGGTATGTACCAGTAGCTATGTGTTTGATCTCTCTCTCTCTCTCGTGTTCTCTCTATGGCACGATCTTGATGTATCGCGAGCTTTGCTATTATAGTTGGATCTTATGATGTTTCTCCCCCTCTACTCTTTTGTGACGAATTGAGTTTCCCTTTTGAAGTTATCTTATCAGATTGAGTCTTTTGTTTGAGAACACTTGATGTATGTCTTGCCGTGTTTATCTGTGGTGACAATGGGATATCACGTGCCACTTGATGTATGTTTTGGTGACCAACTTGCGGGTTCCGCCCACGAACCTATGCATAGGGGTTGGCACACGTTTTCTTGATTCTCCGGTAGAGACTTTGGGGCACTCTTTGAAGTACTTTGTGTTGGTTGAATAGATGAATCTAAGATTGTGTGATGCATATCGTATAATCATGCCCACGGATACTTGAGGTGACAATGGAGTATCTAGGTGACATTAGGGTTTTGGTTGATTTGTGTCTTAAGGTGTTATTTTAGTATGAACTCTATGATGGATTGCGCGGAAAGAATAGCTTTATGTTATTTTACTATGAACTCTTGAATAGATAGAACAGAAAGGATAACTTTGAGGTGGTTTCGTACCCTACCATAATCTTTTCGTTTGTTCTCCGCTATTAGTTGCTTTGGAGTGACTCTTTGTTGCATGTTGAGGGATTGTTATATGATCTATCTATGTTATTATTGTTGAGAGAACTTGTACTAGTGAAAGTATGAACCCTATGCCTTGTTTCCTATCATTGCAATACCATTTACGCTCACGTTTATCATTAGTTACCTTGCTATTTTTATTATTTCAGATTACAAATACCTTTATCTACTGTCCATATTGCACTTGTATCACCATCTCTTCGCCGAACTAGTGCACCTATACAATTTACCATTGTATTGGGTGTGTTGGGGACACAGGAGACTCTTTGTTATTTGGTTGCAGGGTTGTTTGAGAGAGACCATCTTCATCCTACGCCTCCTACGGATTGATAAACCTTAGGTCATCCACTTGAGGGAAATTTGCTACTTTCCTACAAATCTATGCACTTGCAGGCCCAACAACGTCTACAAGAAGAAGGTTGTGTAGTAGGCATCAGTGGTGGCGAAGGCGACGCCGATGGCGTCGGCATGATGCCGCGCACCCGCGTACGCCCGCGCACGTGAGGAGGGCACGGAGCATGCGCGGTGTTCACATGGCCGTTGCGGCCCCGATGAGGTGTCGGCAAAGAAGGACGCGCGTCGCGTGTTGTGCTCGACCTGAAACCACGTGACCCAGAGGTCGGAGTCGGCGGCGTACCTGGGGTCGTAGTAGAGGTCGTCTGGCAGGAGGCGGCGGCGTCGTTCGATCTCCTCGCGGCGCGCACGGCCGCTCGTCGGGACCAGCGGGTTCGGCACCCGGTCCGCGGACAGATGCCAGGTATTGGGGAGGTGAACGTCGCTCCAAGGGAGTGGCGTCCTCATCTCCCAATAACGACGGCAACATCCATTACAACAAGAACCCCCCTACAGCAACGCATTGATGTGTTGTCTTATGTCCATATAGGCGTTGCTAACGTCTACTCCAACGGATTAATATCCGTTGCCGTAGGTGGCGTTGCAAGAGTCTACAACGTATATGGATGCGTTGGTAAACGCATGAATAAGCGTTGTAAGATAGCAACATATAGAATTAGATCCTAACAACACATCACATGTGTTGGTGACTACCCTGTCCAAAACGATTATTGCAATGCCTAGAAAGTTTGCTACATTGCATGAATAATTCATGGTATTATATATATCACCATCCATAGATATAAGGTGAATGTCGATGGTGCATAGGAGACACGATATAATAATAATAAATGCCTCATATATTAAATTAACTTGGTTGTATTACAAAGAACACAATACAAAGATTACACCGAACAACTCAACCATTCTGAAACATACTGTTTGAAAGTGGAAACATTGACCATGAAAATGGCATTATAAAACATAATGTGAAACTATCTAGTAGCATCCCCATCCGTGAGCTTGCAATCAACATCCGACCCATGCATCAACAATTTATCTTGGCAATCTACAACAACAAAGAAATGAGATCTAACAAGGTGGTAAAACTGAGAGGAGGAGCATACAAAAAGTTCAAGGCAATATGGTAATTAATCTTGCGGTATGACAAATAATTTTGATTTTTTAGTGATTGCATCAACTTATCAGATTCTGCTAATGTAGCATTAACTTGCAATACCAAGCTTTTAACACCGTCAACTTTAGCTTTATATTCTTGGTCGATACTTTGGAATGTAACAAGAGCAACATTCTTGTATAGATTTTTAGTCTGAAATAGCAATCTACTCTGTTGAGAAAAACTTCATTAGGCATCATCTCACATTTCAATACTAAAATGCATAGCTAATTGATATCAAGTAAATTAACGTGACTGGTCAGCAATGTAGCATGAGTGAAAACATATAGTTGGATATGTCCTAGCTCAAAATCCAGACTAGTTAGATCTACAGGAATGACATCTATAGATATAAATAGTTATTTTAGCTTAAAGTAAACCAACTCAGTTCATTCCACTATTAATTTTCACCATGTTAATAGAAACAGAGGTTTTTAATAGGAAGTAGGGAACATAAGGCAAGCATACAGTAGTTGATGAATTGTTTTACCTAATCTAACCGCACAGAGTCTTGTCTCACAGAAGATGTATGGCCATTTTCAGATGCAAGAAAAGTGTTCTCTTGTGAAAACTAGGTGGGAAAAAAAGAGAAGCATATGCTAGATAATAAAAAATATTCAAGGAATGATATTACAAATTAAAAAATCCCTTTGAACTAGTGAAGAAACAATATATAACGACAATTAGAAAAATACCTCATCGCAAATTCAACTGGCACTGTGATTTTCTAGATTTTAGCACCCAGAATAACGATTTGGAATCATATCTGGTTTCTGTAACCTGCAGATTCGGCATACATATTGGAATTGGTAATCTACGTTTGGTTTTGCCCACAGAATCAAACTCTTTATTCTATTTTTTCAAAAAAACTCTCCCGTGACCTTGATTTTGTTAGGGAAAAACTCTACATGACCTGGTTCCACAACTATGACCTGCTAAATGACCAAAATAACCTAAACCTACTCTGACTGAGCATCTAAAATGACTCGGACTCGAACACCCTTTTCCTAAAGTGGTAAGGCACACTAACTCCAATACGTACTAGTACAGCATATCGGCAGCTAGCTATGCAAACTCCGTCCTATACGGACTAGGACTCACCTATAAGCACACACATGCTTACAAGTTACAACATGCAAAACGGGCATGCTGGAAAACTAACTGATGAACCTAGACTAAAGTCCTGTTCGGATTCCCTCCCCTCCACAACTCCGCTCCCGGAGCTGGAGGAGCGGCAGTTCAAAATCGGGGAGTGGGGAAGGAGGCGCTCCACAGATCCTCAGATTTCACGGAGCGGGAGGATTACCGAACAGCCCCTAACTAAATACAAAATCCATTAGCTAGTTAAACCAACATGTACTCCTAATCTAAATATTATTCTAACACAATTTTGAAGACCACAACATTTCATGCAGACTAAATAGTGTCAGCGTACTTGTATATACCAACATTTGTTAAACATGATTCACTTTCTTAATTCACTTGTTTACCGAGAAAATAGAAACTTGTAACAATTCCATACAAATAAACTGAGCAAACAAGGTAATCCAAAATGTGTTATAACCTAAAATGCAAGTGATAAGAAGCACTACCTAAAATGTAGTTGTGAAGCCAAGCTTTTGGGCAACTCTGCATACTGCACTAACAAATAAGTAGATAGGAAATGTTATATTGCAATTCAGAAAAGGCTGGAAATAGGACAAATGAACATTTTCTGCCTGCGTGCTCAAACATTCAATGTTCCTAAGCATATTTAACAAAAACAATAATATGACCATTCGGTTTTACCTTCCTGACAGTAAGCTTGAGAGTGTTCTTCACTCTTTCCTTCTGTGCATGCCATCTTTCCTGAAGCAAATATCACTGATGTCGTTTCCGGCTCCTTTATCCTCATAATAACTGCAGCAAAACGCTGTCAAAGAACAGAGATGATGGAGTCTTGAATTCATCATAGGTTCAATGCATGTTTTAGGTTCAAAAACAAAAGGGGAAAAGCATTAGTAGCTGGTTGTATTCTCTGCATCACAGGCATGTAAGGCAAAAAAAAATCAGATCCAGCCTGTAGTCCAGATTAACTGTCAACACAATATTCCTGAGTCGTCATGCAAAAAAAGACCAGATCTCAATACTTTGAACTGAGGTAAGGAAACGAAAAACATCTAGATCTAGTAGTTGGAAACGCCCACTAGCTGTATCATCTGTTTCCGGCAAAGAATCAACCATGGCAGTATGGCACGATGGCCATGGCACAAAACGCACATGAGAGGGTAAGAGCAGATCCAAGGAGTGCCTTACTGAATCGTCGGTGTCGGATCAGAGTAGAGGTAGCCGAGGTGGAGCAGCACCTTCGTGCCCGAGCTGGTAACAGCGCGTGAGGATACATGGGGTAGTGAGACTAAAAACAGAGGAGGCGCTGGATCCGCTACGGCGACCCGTGGTGCCTAGGGTTGCTGCGGGGGCTCGTCCAGGGGCATGAAGGACATGGACACGGTGGAAGATGGGAGGTGAGCACCGAGAGCGCGCTGGGCCGGCGAGCAGCGGTCACCGGAGCTATCCGGAATCAGATGTGGCGGCGACAACCCAGTGGCCATGGAGGAATTGGGGAGGGAGAGACGATGTGTATAGAAAAACGAAATAGTAGTGTGTTTCCTTTTTCTACGGTACATTTGTGTGGAGGTGGCTACAGGGAGGTTAGCGCTTTTTTTCTGCGAACGGGGAGGTTATACATCCAAGTGGGAAAAGTGGGAGGTTTGTTTAAACAAACAACACATCTTATCATTTCGTTGGTACATATATGTTGCTAGAGGAGGGTTCTTGTTGTAGTGATCTGCGTGGATGTACTCCCGGTCGCGCTCGTCGCTGGCCGTAGGGCCGATGGTGAATGGGGCAGGCGCGGGGACCCTCTGTGAGGGTGATGCGGGCTCTACTTTGACGCCTCCGCGGCGGCGGCCCGAGGACGAGCCAGCCTTGTGGTCGTGCGCCCCCTTGCGGCCGGTGTTCCACCACACCATGGTTGTCGGTGGCCGGCGAGCTCGAGGAAGGGGAAGGAAGAGCTAGGGTTTGGGTTTGGGTGTCGGGTTTCGAGGAGGCCGCGGCGGCTGGAGTGGGAGCGTGGACTGCGACCGGTCCACGGCTTCCCATTTAAGAAGGATGCCTACCACGCCCCTGGGCGGATGACAGGTGGGGCCGACCGCGCGTGCGCATTTATGTTGGGTGGTGGGAGGTAGGTGACCGCCTGCCACGCGGCCCCGATGCGGACGAGCGGCGCGTCCGTTTGTTGTCCTCCTGGACCCAAATCGGGCGCATGTTTGCGCTCGAAAAGGGTCGGGCCGAACACAAAAGGGACAAGATGGGTCCATGGTGTCGTGCGCTGGGCCGTGGGGTCTGTCCGTTTTGCCCCGAACGGACGGGGCTGGACGGGATGGGGTCGCGCGCTGGAGTTGGCCTTAGAATCGTCAGATCCCGATCGAACGCGTGACGATTACTCGCGCATCATGGCATTTTTTCTACCGGTTTACTACATGACAATTTTTGCTTTAGAGCATGATAAATCCTTACAAACAACATAATTGGTTTATCAGTTTTCGCATGATAAATTCCGGAATTGGATCGCCGCTCTACTATCATCTTCCTCTTCGCACGTTCTCCTCAATGGGCTTCCGGGCCCCCCGATCAAGCACGGCCGCGGGTTTCGTCAAGGGGACCCAATTTCACCTCTACTGTTTGTCCTCGCAATTGACCCCCTTCAACATATCCTCGACATCGCAACTCACAAGGGCATCATCCATAGGATCCGCGGCCGCGGCGTCATGATGATAACCTCCCTATGCGGACGACGCGGCCATCTTCATGGCCCCAATCAAGCAGGACATTGATAACCTCTCAGTCATCCTAAGGGGTTTCGGCGAGGTGACAGGACTCTGCACCAACTTCCGCAAGAGCTCGGTTGTGCCCATTCGATGCAAGCACATTCCTCTGGAGCATATTCTGAGTAGCATTCCGACGACCCGCGCCGCTTTCCCAATCAAATATTTGGGCCTCCCGCTCTCAGTTCGACAACTTCGGAAGGTCGACTTCCAGTATCTTGAAGACAAGGCGGCCGGAAAATTAGTAACTTGGGAGGGACAAAGCATCACAACTATTGGGCGCACTACCCTTGTCAGATCGGTCATCACCTCTCAAGCGGTCTTCTCCATCATATCTCTCATTGTGCCACAGGGCACACTTCATAATATCAACAAGATTGAGAGGGCCTTCCTCTGGTCAGGGTCGGACAAGACGACCGGGGCAAAATGTAAGGTCAATTGGGACATGGTCTGCAGGCCTACGATCTATGGAGGCCTGGGCATCCTCAACACCGACAAGTTTGCTCGGGCCTTGCGACTAAGGTGGCCATGGTACGAATGGAAGGAGCCTACCAAGCTTTGGGTTGGCTTGGGCAACCCGTGCACCGAGGAAGATGTGGATTTCTTCTATGCCTCCACCACAATCATCGTTGGCAATGGTGCAAAAACACCGTTCTGGGACTCCCCGTGGCTGCTTGGTCGCAAGCCTAAGGATATTGCCCCTCTTATTTTTCAAGCCTCAAAAAGGAAGAGATCGACGCTTCGTCAGGCCCTTCGAGGGAACGCTTGGATGACCCACATCAAGCATGACACTATTGTCTCCGTCGCACACATCCGGGAACTTTTCTCGCTTTGGGCTCTTGTGCATGACTTCCATCTTGACGATCACGTTGAGGACGACATTGTTTGGAAACATGCTGATGATGGGCAGTACTCGGCGGCCACAGCATATAAGCCGCAATTCCTTGGCGTGACGCACTCGCCCATTCACCACATGGTTTGGAGAGCTTGGGCCCCCCCTAAGGTTAAATTCTTCGCCTGGTTGACCTTGCAAGACCGAAACTGGACCACCGACCGGTTGGAGCGGCGTGGTTGGGATAATTGTGGGCTTTGCCCGCTTTGCAAACGTGAGCAAGAATCGGGCATCCACCTCTTCGTCAAGTGCCGCTTCTCCCTTAGGCTCTGGCGATTGGTCATCGACAAGTTTGGTCTTGTGCACATGGACACCTCCAATTGGCACCTTGAGGATTCCCTCATGCAATGGTGGGATAGAAGGACCGACATGCGAAACCCCAATAGACGAGCGATGGCCTTCCTCACCATGCTCGTCTCTTGGACTATTTGGAACGAGAGAAACGCGCGGGTGTTTCGCAACAAGAGTGCGCCGCCGCCTATCCTGCTCCAAAATATCGTGCTCGAGGCAAAACTATGGGTTACGGCAGGTGCTAAGAAACTAGGGCGTATTGTTGTACGAGAGTAATTGCCATGCCGTTTTGCAAGGGCGCTTGTAAAAACTCTAAACTCTATTCTCCTCTTATTTAATGGATGAGGCAAATCTTTTGCCTCCGTTTCGAAAAAAAAAGTTTTCGCATGATAATTCTCGGCGTTTGCTGGGAAATCTTAAAATCTGATGTCAGTTTTTTAACATTTTCCTTTGGTAAAAGTACGGGAAACCATCGGCTCTAGAAAATCGTTTGACACTGGTTTAGGTCTAGACACCGGTTTAGAGTACTCATTTTTTAGAACGAACTTCCGAGAAATCTGCAATACACTCGGTATCTGCGACGGCGAACATACATGTGCGTATATATCGGCGAAGGTTGTCATCACGAAGGTTGAGATGCAAATGCCAATCTTCTTTTCCTTTCTAGGATACGCAAATGCCAAGCTTTGTTCTATTAAGGTACAGGCGCACACAACAACACAAACACCAAAGCTTAGCAACCTGTCCCCAAGATGAAGCGCTCGCGCGCAGCGCGGCACGCTTGATCACGCCAGCTTCTGCTCCGCCTTCCGTAATCCGCCGTCGTCGTGCTATGGCGTTCGATGCAGCGTTGTAGGAGGATTTAACCGGCTGGCCGGCGATCCGCGGTGTCCGTTGATTGATTTGATAGGTCTCGTCTCTCGTCTCACCGTCCAGCTGCTGTCCGTTGTTGCCTCCCGGAACCAGGCGGCAGCTCGTCCTGGTCGGACAAGCCGTACTCCGCGGTGTCGAGGTCGGCCTCGAACCCCATCCGCCGGAAGAGCTCGATGTCCGCCGAGTACTGCCCTGAGTCGTACGCGGTGCTGTGCCCGAGCTTGACGCCGTTGGTCAGGTCCGTCGAGCCGCCGTCCACGTCCAGCGATCGCCACACCTAGTTCGACGCAACACGTATTTTATCTCACTAACTAGCAGCTAAGGTCGATGGGTGTTAGTGACGCTACCTGCACCATCCTCGGTCTCTTGGTGACAGAGTGGCGAATGCAAGCGGCAGCCGCCTCCACCATCCTCCGCATCTCGGTCTTGGAGTACCTGCACTCAAGGGCAGGGTCGGCGATTTCCCTGAAGTCGTCCGTCTCCAGCGCATCCACCAGGAGAGGCCGAGCCTGCCACGAATTAATACACAGATTGGTTTCACAAATGGCGCCACAACATGCATGATCAATTGCACCAAGTTCAGACGCACGCCACATGTATTGTACGTACCCATTCAACTAAGCTTTCTTCTCCTAGGGGTTGAGACGAATCTACGGGCTTCCGCCCAGTGATAAGCTCCAAGAGCACCACCCCAAACGAAAAGACGTCGGATCTGTCCGTCAGCTTCCCGCTTGATGCGTACTCTGGCGCCATGTACCTGTTTGTTAACATGACATTCTGAGGCCAAGGCGTTTCTTGTGATGCTACAACTTGGCGTAAATGAGTCAATTACATTGATGATGCTACAACTTGGCGTAAATGGTCACTTTAGTGCTAGAAGTTGCGGTGTACATCGAAGTGGTGAAAAAACTTGGCTCAAATGTGCAAATACAGTGCTAATCGCGTGGGTATACAAAATCTGCGCTGACTAGGCGCATGGGTCCCACTGTCAGCCACTGGACCTGAGAGAGGGGTGCGTGTGGCCTGCTTTTTTTGAAAACTCCCTCAGAATTTTTTTTTTTCAAGAAAGATCCATATGGAGGCAGGAAAAAGGGGATGTCAAGACTCGAACACGCGACCAAGGCAAGAGAGCATACCTGCGCTACAAGTTAGCTGTTCCACTTACGACATGCTCAATGGATAACTAACCTATATGTATTCAGCAGGTTCTTTTTAGCAACATATATTTAACAGGTACGCATCTGAAGTTTGGATGGCCTGCAGATATTGCGGCCCATTGTGCACTAATTTTTAAAGATATATTTGTAAAATGTAAGTTATAAAAATTATGTTTAAATATTTGTGTGCTATAAATTTTATAAATACAAACCATGATTAGTAAATAAAAAAAATTAAATACACATGCATGTACTATATAAATATCTAGTTAATACAGAAATTTTAAATGTACATTAAATAAAAATGTTCATGTGTTATTTTCAAAACAATCATATATTTCTTTTAAAAATACCATGCATCCCAACAAAATTACTTATTTTTAATATGTGTTCATGTATTATTTCAAAACACATCAGTATATTTAAAATAATATTTATGAATTGTAAATATCTTTATATTATTTAGAATGATACATATTATTTTAAAATTACATTTAAAAATTATTTTTATTATACAAAATTTTCAATAATTATAATCACATTTGCATAGTTAAATTTTTATAATTAAAATATACATAAGTCATGAGTAAAAATATACTAGTAAAAACTGTTGATATGGATATTTAATCATGTATATAATATTAAAAATATATATTGTTTTTTAATATAAGTCATTAGTGAAAAATATACACTTGTGCATAATTATAGTTGCTAAGTAAATGTTTGTATTCATCATTTTAAAATTTAAATATAAGCCATGAGTGTGTACTTTTTTGTATTCATTAAACATTGTATATAATACACATTTTAAATGTCCGTATTAACTAAATATTTTATATATACACGGGTATATATTTCACTGTTTTTTATTTACAAATTATTGATAACAAAGAAATATTGGAACATAATTTTTATTACTTATGTTTTAAAATATCTTTTAAAATAGCTTGTGCAAAATGGGCTGCAATATCTGCAGCCCACTTAAGGTCCACATGCGTCTTTGCTAAATATTTATGAAGTTGTTATCTTTAGAGAATGAATCAGTATATAGGTTTTACTGGTTAGCCAGTTGTTTTGGTAACCTGTGGTCGCGGGATCGAAACCTGGGCGAAATCTTTTTCTTTTAATATTGACAGGCGGGACCCACTGAGCATAGAGAGGAAAAATGGCACGTCCATATGGTCTTTTTTGTCAAAATATATTTTTTGAGGGGATTTTCGAAAAAAAACATTCTGCCTGGTTCACGGGCTGACAGCGGACCTCACGCGCCTGGTCAGCACAGATTATGTATACAAAACAGGATATGCACTGTATTTGCACATCCAAGCCAAGTTTTTGCACCACTTCAATGTACACCGCAACTTCTAGCACCAAAGTGACCATTTACGCCAAGTTCTAGCACCGTCGGTGTAATTGACTCGCTTGAAATCTACCTAGGCCCATACCGGCCCAAGATGAGTAACTAGACCAGCAAAGATGCAAAGTTCTGCATGAGGCAGGAGGTTACCCGAATGTGCCCATGACGCGCGTGGAGACATGAGTCATAGAATCGTTGGTTAGCTTAGCGAGACCGAAATCTGCAACCTGTGATGATGCCAAGAAATGAAATCGACGTCAATCGTCAGTAGTACATGCATGAAGGGAAGATGAAGCAGCTGTGTGCTGCCTGCAATATATACCTTTGCCTCGAAGGCGTTGTCCAGGAGAATGTTGGCTGACTTGATATCCCGATGTATGATCCTAGGATGGCCTGCCATGCAACAATCTCACAGGAATTATTAATGCAATACAGGTTAACTATGAACAAGGAGCAGCACGATCGGACAAACGAAGTGTCACCTACAGTCTTCGTGCAAGTAGGTCAATCCACGGGCTGATCCGATCGCAATCTTCATCCGCTTCGGCCAGTCCATCACCGGAAGCCCTTCTCCGTGCAGGTGGTGCTGGAGCGTGTTGTTGGAGACGAACTCGTAGACGAGGAGGCGGTGGTTCTCGGTGACGCAGTACCCGACCAGCGTCACCAGGTGGCGGTGGTGGATGCGGCTGATGATGTCCACCTCGGCGCGGAACTCCTTCTCCCCCTGCCCGCCTCCAACCTTGAGCTGCTTCACCGCCACGCGCCGCCCGTCGCCCAGCGCGCCCATGTACACCTTCCCGAACCCACCTTCGCCGATCATGTTCGCCGACGAGAACCCGCCCGTGATCCCCACCAGCTCGCCGTACGTGAAGCACGATTTGTACCCGGTGAACTCGTACGAGTTCGTGTCGCTCGGCGGCGCTACCGGCCCGTTGGACGGAGGGTACGAGTCCGGCGCAGCTGCATGCATGCACCAGCGTACGTATCAGCGCCCGATGTAAGCGGGCGATCAACTTGTTCGTGGAAACTGAGAAAGACTCACGTGCCAGCACGACCATGGTTCTTCTCTTGCGCATGGGTGGACGCCGCTTCTTCCCCCAGTCGCTGAGGCACGCCACCATGAAAAGCGACGCCAATGCCATGAGGAACCCAGCCACGGCGACCCCAACTATCACCCCGATCGGCAGGTTCTCACCCAAGGCTCTCGCCGGAGGTGCCAGGGACGGTGGGCTCGCCCTCGCGGCGGCCGGACCGGGAGGGCTCTGCCACGAGCCAGGAGGACGCCCGGAGGCCGGCATAATGCCCGAAGGCGGCAACAGTGAGGAAGATGAAGGTGTTCCGGGAGCTGCCGGCACCTGACCTGCTGCGGCCGGTACCGACGTGGGCGTCCCAGGCGTTTCAAGCGGTGGGGGTGATGTTCCTGCACCGGCGGGAGGTTTCGTGGCCGACTCCGCATTGAGGGGAGGTGAAGGGGTTGGGGTGGCTGGTGCGGGGTTCTTTGGTTGAGATGGTGATGGCGACGCCGGTGGTGAGGTCGTCGCTTTCGGAGGTGATTGCTGCGACGGGGATGTCGTTGCCCCTGGCGATGGCCGAGTTGATACACCAGGCGACGGTGGCGTCGATTGCGCTGGTGGCGGCGAAGATTGTTGCGAAGGCGGCGATGGCGGGGGAGAAGACGGTGGTGGTGACCGGCTTGCCGGCGGAGTTGAGGGCGGAGGCGAAGCCGGAGGAGGTGGGGACGATGCAGGAGACTTCTCCGGCGGAGGCGACCCCGGAGGCAAATTCGGACTCTGATTGTTGCCGGAAGACGCAGGAGGTGGAGAGGACGGGGGCGGGGACTTAGGTGGCGGTGTGGGTGGCGGAGGCGATGGCCGTGCCTGCGGCGGCGGTGAGGCTGAAGGCTGCGGCGGGGGCGCCGGCGGGCCCCCAACTGCGGGGGCATTGGCCAAGTGTTCGACCGATTCCACGAAAACGCGCGGCATGGTAAAGCCGCGCGTTGAACTGAGTCGTCGCCGATGCCGACGCGTTCCGCGAGAGACCCTATAGAAGAAACAATGGCATCCCGTGCGTCGGCGTGGTCGGCAGCCAGGCTCTCAGAACGGCATCGGCGGGACGGGCGGCAGGTGGAAGCAGCGTGGTCGGCAGCGCGCCAATGGAGACGACGGAATGCGCCTCGCCTTGCGAGGAAGACGGGCGGGGTGTAATGTCGTTGCGCCTTCTTCGTTTTCCTCGGTCAGATTCTTTTGTGTGTTTCGTTTTTCTGGTGCTTTTCTTGGATGGGTGGAGGAACAGAGCACCTTCTGCAAGGGGGCGAGAAATGAGGGCGGCCATTGCGCCAACCTCATTGTTTACTGGAGCTAACTGCTAAACTCTGGAAGTTCGGCTGTGTATGGTTTAGAGCCAAAAAGTGCATCATACCAAATAACACTTCTACTTCGGTACACCCCCTAAACATTTTCATGGCTCAGATTTTACTTCATACCTCTTTACAATAAAAGATAGGATGGTCTTTTTTTCAAAGTACATTGAGGTGTTCGTATTGGCAAGAAGTAGTCGTTTTGCGCATGCACGGCCCATTTGAGGGTGCACCGCCTTCACTGGAAGAAAAATCGCGCTAATCTTTAAGAAGCTAAAGGTCGCGGCACTGGGAGAAAAATAGCAAGAAAAAAGGATGGCGATGAAAATCAAACACATACCTCCGAGTTTACGTGCGTGCTGTGCTAGCCACTGTGACTACAATCTGCCATGTTACATTTCCAGAGCGAACCCTTATATGAAACTAAGATGAACGAGGGATCGAAATTTCCAACGGCAAAATTTAAAACATGAGCTTCAAAATTAAGATGAACCAAAGTGTGCAATAGGGATCGAACCAGGGACATCTTGTTGAAAATATGAGCAAATTATTACGAGTTTTAATCCGAATAAACAGAAGATAAATCATGACAGCACTAGCAGAGATTAAACTAATGATGCGAACTAGCATAGTAGATGAACAGATCACATCTAGAGTACATACTAGAAACATGAATTCTACCAATATCTCGAACAAGAAGAATAGAATCACATACGGTGCAGCGGGAGCAGCACCGCCGGCATTGATGTTTTCGGGCATGTCGTTGAGGATGAGATTGCCGAGGTTGGGGAAGAAGTCGTCGTTGGCGAAGTCGTCGGTGCCAGCAGTCGCGCGAGTGCGTTCCCCAAAAACCTGATCGTCCCTCACCCGTACAGGATCACGAGTGGCGGGGTTCCGGAGGCCTGTTGTCCCTTCTCGCGGTGCACGCCGGAAGGAGGGATGGAGAATACTTGCGTGGCGGTGCAATTATCTGGAACGATGGTGCGAAACCATACGAAGTGGGGGCGGGTAGGGTAGAGTGACTATATAGTGCGGGCCAGGTAGGTTTGGGAGTAAACCCCACGTCCGAGTCACGATCCAAAAGAAGCGGAAACGGTTCAGTAATTAACGCGTTCATTAATTTTTCCCGAGCAGCAAAAATATAGACAACGTGCATAGCTCTGTCCTCGGCTCGGCTCAATCCCGTAACCCGCGGCGCGTCGTGACGAGCGAGGAGGAGCGCGCGTGTAGGTCTCCTCTTCTCATGCTCATACAAGTGGTAGAAAAGCTCACCTTATAAAGAGATGTAACTCCCTCTCAACTTCCGGGGTGGGACTAAACATTAGTCTCACTCACACCACTCACATGTGTGCATGAATGGGCCAAGAGAATTTTAAAATTTTAGTTGGGCTTTGAGCCAAAAGCCTACTAGCAAAATTCCAACACATCGCACCAGCCAAACATGTCACTAGCCACTATACTAAGATTTGGTGTTCAAAAAGATAGCTCAGTCTATATGAACCATAAGCCGTGACATATATTTTTAAAATTTCGGACCTCATTTTCTTATTGGAAAAATTAAATATTTTTAGAAACATAGTCATTTAGAAAATTGTGATATTTCCAAAAGAACTAGAACAATTTGTGAAAAATGTAAATGTTTTTGGAAATCATAAAAGGAACAAGATTGCAAATGATAACATTTTTTGAAATTGCGAACATTTTTCTGGAGAAGGCAAACATTTACAAAACCAAAGCCAAAGCCTGTTCACGTTAGCTATTCACAAAATGGTTCGAGACTTGCTCTTCTGGCCGACCCAAACGTACCATGTTCTACACGGTGTGTTTGGTTGCAAGCATGAAACGACACCAAATTTAGCCAGCGGTTGGGCATGCCCAAGGTTGTCCCGCCATGGAAAATTTAAATTAATTCGGACGCCAAACACACGTTGCGTCATGTCCGACCTGTGTTTTAGGTTTTTTCACCGGGAATACCTTAGAAAAAGCATAGAGTGTCTGAAACCAACGAAACTTGGCAAGCATGCTGCCCATGGTAATGCCAATGTGTGAAAAAAAATTGGGTGCGTTCGGAGGAGGTGAAAAAGTGGTTCAAGACTTGCCTTTCCAGAACACATGTTGTGTCATGTCCGACATGTGTTTTAGGGTTTTCACCGGGAAAACTCCAGAACAAACATCGAATGTCTGATGCCAACGAAACTTGGCATGCATGCTGCTCATTGTAATGCCAATGTGTGGAAAAAAATTGGGTGCATCTAAGGAGGTGACAAAAAAGTGTTCAGGACTTGCCTTTCCGTCCTACCCGAACGTAGCAGGTTGTGCACGGTGTGTTTAGTTGCAAGCATGAAATGACACCAAATTTTGCCAGCGCTTGGGCATGCCCAGGGTTCCCCATGCAAAATTTGAACGAGTTTGGATACCGAACGCACGTTGCTTTACGTCCGGCCTTTGTTTTATGGGTTTTTCACTGGGAAAACTCTATTAAAAGCATAGAATATTTGATACCAACGAAACTTGGCATGCATGCTGGCCATGGCGATGCCAAGGTGCGGGAAAAAAAAGGGTGTATTTGGAGGAGCTGAAATAAAAAGTGGTTCAAGGCTTGCCCTTCTGGCCTACCCAAACATACCATGTTGTACACGGTGTGTTTGGTTGCAAGTATGAAATCATACTAAATTTTGCCAGAGGTTGGGCATGCCCACTTGAATGAATTGGGACAATGAGCGCATGTTGTGTCACTTTTGTCCTGTGTTTTAGGGTATTTTCATCAGAAAAACCAAGAACAAATATAGAATGTCAGAAACCAATGAAACTTGGCATGCATGGTGGCCATGGTGATGCCAGGGTGTGGAATTTTTTTGGGCGCATTCGGAGGTGGTGAAAATAAAAGTGGTTCGAGACTTGCCCTTCCAGCCTGCCCAAACGTACCAGGTTGTACACGGTGTGTTTGGTTGCAAGCATGAAATGACACCAAATTTTGCCAGTGGTTGGGCATGCCCAGGGTTGTCCCCCGCGTCAAATTTGAATAAATTCGGACGCTGAACGGACGTTGTGCCACGGCTGACCTGTGTTTTAGGGTTTTTTTGACGGGAAAACATAGAAAATGCATAAAATGTAGAACCAGCGAAACTTCCCATGCATGTTAGTCAAGGTGTGGAAAAAAAATTTGGGTGCATTCAGAGGAGGTGAAAAAAAGTTTGGTTCGAGACTTGCCCTTCCGGCCTACCCAAACGAAGCTGGTCGTACACGATGTGTTTGGTTGAAGCATGAAAACACCGGAAAAAGCTTTATGTGCTAATTTAAAAAACAACCACAAATTTGAAATAAAATCACAGACACAAAAAAGTTCATGAAATTGAAATAAAACTGCAAACTCAAAAAGAATCATGAATTTGAAAAAAGGTCATGAATTTGGAAACAATTCATTAAAAAAACAAATCATAAATTTGAAATAGTTAACGAATTTTAAAAGGTCCACAAATTAAGAAAGAAAACAAAAATAGAAAGAAATAAGTTAAAATGAAAAAAAAACAAAGATAAACGGCCAAACTGAAGAAAGTATATATTAGATAAGAAGGAGGATCTTAAGACACAACAATTAAACTATCACGGTGGTTAGTGGCTTCACTAGTATAGGTTGATCGTGTGGGTTTGAATCCCACAAAGCGCAGCTACTTTTTGATCTTTAATAAAATAAAGAAAAAACATAAATGGGCCAGGCCCGCCCAAGGTGCAAATAACACTATATTCTGTATTGAGCCTAATACGAATGTACGGCCCTGTGTACAATATGTTAAATGTCCATATTGTTTTTATACATTTTGTGAGGGGGGTGTACTGAAGCGGGTCTCTACCACGATTTCTTTTTTCCATTTTTCTGAGGTAACCCACAACATTTGGTTGTTGGTTGGATTGGCATAAAAAAAAATTGGCTCGCCCACGCCTGTGTCATTCCCGCCAAATCGTGAGACCTCCTATTTAGCGCACAGGGCGCTGGTTGACGCGCAGCCCCCAATCCCCCTGCGCGCTTCTGGACCGGCCCATGTCCGGGGAGGGTCCGCCCCGGCTTTTCTTTTTCTTTTTTTTCTTTTTCCTTTTTATTTTCGTTTTCTTTTCTTTTTCCTACTTTCAAAAAAAGGAATAATAAAAGTTTCTGAACTTCTAAAATTGTTTCCAATTTTTTTAAACTTCAAAAAATATCCACAAAATTTCGAATGGCTTCTTTGAAAAAATATTTTTAGTTTAGAAAAAATCGAGTCTGAAAATGTTCATAAATTTTAAAAAATGTGCACAAATTAGAAAATATTCCAAATTTCAAAAAATGTTCATGTATTCAGAAATACAATCACGAATTTTAAAAAAATCCATATTTCAAATGACGTTCTTTCATAAAAAAATGTCCGTGAATTCAACAAAAAATGATCTTGTTCCCAAATTGCGAAACTAGCTCATCAATTCAATAACTTCAAAAAATGTTTCTAGATTCAAATAATGTTCACATATTCAAAATAAGTTCTAGAATTCCAAAGTTCTTCCAGAAATTCTAAAAAGAAAATGTTCATCAATTCCACAAAATGTTCACAAGTTCGAAATGATGATCCCATATTGCACAAAAATGTTTCTTAGTTTGAAACATATACAGGAATTTCAAAAAATCTTCACGAGTTTGAATAGACTTCACAAAATTCAATAAATGTTCGTGAGTTTGAAAAAAGTTCATGAATTTGAACCAATGTTCATGAGTTCAAGAAATGTGCTCGAGTTTGAAAATTGTTCATGTATTTGAAAATGAATCATGAATTTGAAAATCGTTCTTGATTTTTAGGAAGGTTTACAAATTTAAAATTTTGTCACAAATTTGAAAGAAGGTTCGTACTTTTCAAAAAGGTTCATGAATATGAAAATTGTTAATGATTTTCAAGAAGTTCATGAATTTTTTAAAAAGTTCACCATTTTAAAAGAATAAAAGAAGAAAAAAATGGACAAAAAAAGATGAACCAAACTAAATGGTCGGTCTATTGGCACGGGCAGGGGTGCGCGTTTGGTCGCTATTCTTGACCTGTGTGAGGAATAGGTTCCCCACCGAATCGTGGGCAACTTGTGGGCGCCAAAATTCTTCGCCCAAAAATTGGCGTGCTAGCCTTTGTGTTGTGAGAGCATATGTTTTTTTTTGAAAGGGTGAGAGCATATGTTTTTGCCCACGAGAGCTCTCATAGTTTAAGTATTCCATTATTTATGGGAAAATATATGAATGAACCAGGGTACATCCGCACCCACTTTGAAAAACACATTTCTAAGTGTAAAAAAAGTTGCATATGTACATCTTCATGTTTCATGTGCACTTAGAAAATTTCGTCCAAAAGAACAAAAAAGTCAAAAGAACGTCTCGTGAAACGCTATTTTTCAGCATTGATATTCTTCTTTTTGCGGAGGCAAAATAAAAAGATATATTTTCACAAAACTTTGCACCGCGCACATATTTTGCGAAGATGTACACACTAATTTTTTTCCGTGGTTATTTTTTGACATTTTAAAATGCATTTTCTAAAAACCTCTGAAGCTGCACGCAAGTTCAAGACGTCCTCAGCACACTTATGTGTGATTAATCATACACATCTAGTTCACACATTCAATTCACAAAAGTACATTCAAATTGACATCACGTTTACCACCAGTGCAAATAAATGGAAAACACTTCAGCAAATATTAGGAGGCGGTAGCTTTGGTTGTCATCGTGCCCATAAGCTTGTTGGCCCTAAATCCTTCATTCTCGGTTTGTTTGTTGTTGTGGAGTCGAAACTGCGGTGGCGGGGCCATGTGGTATACGATGACTTGCTGCAGGTGGTCCATTTGGCGATCTTCTGTGGCGCCAGCCGTGCCTGGTTTTGTCCTTCTGAGTTCTTCATCAGAGTCGGAGCTGCGATATCTAGCCTCATGTGGCTGAGTTTTGGCGTAGATCTTCGTGCAACTTCCGCGTCCGCTACAGTGTGGGTTGAGTCGATGATCACTAACTGCGAAGGTGGAGTCATTTGCTCAAAGTGTAGGATGGTGACGACGCCTCTCGAGAGGAGTGATGACAATGATGACTACGTGCGCTCTCGCCGAGGTCCTCTTTGGAGTAGTGTGCATGGGATTACTTATGCGTGTTGCTCTGTAGTTGTGATGGTTTTCTCCCGGTTCTTCATAATTTACCGGGCAATCCGGTTTTAGCTTGGTTTTCCCTAATTAGCTGAGCAACTCTTTCTTCTTAATGAATGCATGATAACTGCCATTTCGAAAATATAACCTCCATTCCTTGTTTTTGCATGAGAATGCACACATATGATTTCTCCACGATCTTCTTTAATGACGATGCACCATGTATTTCCGCTTGGAGACTCAAGAAGTTGAATGGATTTAGGCACCGACTTCGGCGAGCTTGTGTCATTGTTACGGAAGAGTATCTACTACAACATTGCATCAAACCATGATTTTATTGAAACATGACAAGCGAGGAGCCTACTCTGGACTGGCAGTTGATTTTCCGTGGTGGGAGTAAAGAAATAGTTTCTTACATTTTTTGTTTTCATTGTTTTCTTCAAGTTTCTTTGATTTTGCTTGTGTACTTCCTCAACCGTCAGTGCAGTGCATTATATAGCTCGTGTAGTTCGTGTTTATTGCTTCACCAATGCATTTGTACTTCCATCTAGGCAGATGTACTGCAGTGTCTATGGGAAGTACACAATACTAGCATGTGAATTATATAAAGTGGTATTGAAAAAAAAACAGTAATAGGAAAGTGTACTTGCACGTTCAAGTAAAAGTTCATTGAAATCTATCAACATGAGATTTGCTTTCTAAAACATTGACGTGAGGACACGACGAGCGGTTCAAAAAAACAATCACAGACTTTTTTCCCCTGAGGTTAAACAATTTTAGATTTCAGGATTACTAAGTTTGAGTATTCGTCACGAACCAACTTATGGTTGGATTGTTAAGAGGACAGTGGTAGGGTTCAAGTCCTAGACTTGACACCGGTGCTCGCATTTTCCTGAATTTTATTCCAGGCCCTCCGACGATATCCGTTTAGTAGGAGGAGACGTTCCGTCAACTACAAATGCGTCTGTGATGACTTCGTCAATCTCAAGATAATGTGTCGGCTCAGTCTCTCAGAGATGCTCATAGGGATAGGACGTGTGTGCGCATGCGTTCATAGGGGTGAGTGTATGTGCGTATGTATGAGCATCAGCGTCTGTAAACAGTTTGATTATTCCTCCACATCACATTTCTTCGAATTCTTATAGGTAGAGATAATGTAGTATGAGCATATTTGTCTACTTCGTCATTTTCCATGACAGTACTAGTTACTAGCTTTGATTTGAAATAGAAGGCATTTTTGTAGTTCAGCATATAAAAACGTTTATATTTTGAGATGGAGGTTGTAATTTAGAACATAACCAGATATTGCATGTGCATTGTTATGGGTATAAAAATTCTCATATATTAGTTTGTGATTTACCTCCACACATTAATGTGGTTGCATAAATAAATGTTACTAAATCATGTCCGTGATCTACCTATCTAAATACATTTTAGGATTTGATTTTTCAATCACTTATTATTTGGAAGTCAATAAAATGTCAGACAATTAAGGCGATTTTCAAGGAATGATGTTCAAAGAACAAAAATAAAAGATTGGACGAAGCACTCCGTCTGGCAGAAAAAGAAACACTCCTTTTTTTCAAGGTAGTTACTCCCTCCGTTTCGAATTACTTGTCTTAGATTTGTCTAGATACGGATGTATCTAGCACTAAAATGAGTCTAGATACATCTGTATCTAGACAAATCCAAGACAAGTAATTCGGAACGGAGGGAGTATATAGTAGAGATGATCCATTTTGTATGGAAAACTGACGGACTGGGCGGCATCTTGTATCCCGTTTACGTACGACGAGGGTGTGGCAGACTAGCAGAACCAGTTGACTTATCTGTTAGTAGCTGGCTTCCACGAAAAATAGCGGGGCTGCCGCAGTGCTAAGCAACGCAAGTGAAGCAAAGGAATGATCAGAGGTCGGAATCCAGCACCTCGTTGCTACTTGGCCCGCAAGTCGAACTGGTCGCCATCTAGAATGAAGCTGAATACCCCTTGAAATACTCTGCTCATGGAAGCTTCTGTATGGGACCCTCACCACTTAGTCAGAGCATGCCTAATGCTGCATTATTTTGACCCAATTCTTGGGCTTCTGTCGGATTTGTTAGATCTCTCTTACGGGTCAAAGCCCGAAACAAACGTCAGTCCTGATTAAATAATTCCACTACCTCATCCATGTCTTCGCTGTTTGGCACTAACTGGTAGGTGCGCGCAACTTGCGCATAGACTTCAGAGGACCAAAAAAACTGCAGGACTGAAATATGATGGCATTTTTTTTGGAAATGATATCTGGCGAACGTTGGTCACGAGGCTAACACAGGCGAACACCCTCCCTGCCATTGCATGGATCTTGGCGCGGGGCCGACGCCGTGTAGATCAGCTGGAGTCATTCGCCATAAAGTGTTTCCTGTACTCGTTTTTTTTCTCCCAAAAAATTCGCGAAGGTGGAGGTGTGCCATCGGGGAACTCGGAGCATAATTGATTTGATGCCAAAAGTTGGCATGCCAAATTTGGCAACTGCCAAATATTGGCTAGAGATTGATTGCTTGCCAATTCTTGTTGCCGATCTCACAAAAAGTTGCCAAATGTTGAAAACTTTTGTTTTTGTCAAATGTTGGCTTACCAAATATTGGCAATGCCAA
The DNA here is from genome assembly GCF_018294505.1 of Triticum aestivum. Classification (NCBI taxonomy): domain Eukaryota; kingdom Viridiplantae; phylum Streptophyta; class Magnoliopsida; order Poales; family Poaceae; genus Triticum; species Triticum aestivum. Next base: position 430,022,473 of record NC_057801.1, read on the forward strand.
ATGTTGGTAACAAACCAATTATGCTCTCGAACTCGAGACCTATTGCGGGAGGCACACACACTCTAATAGTTGGGCTGAAGCAGGTTTTGTGGAAACATGTATTAAACTTGTTTTATGTATTTGAAGCTAAATTCTATATATTCAATTTTTCATTTTAAAAACAAAAATACAAAATAAAATCCATTTTTCAAAGAACAGAAAAAAAACCTATTTTCAGAGGGCAATTTTTCTAAATTTGCCAGCTGCATTTTTATTATAGGTAGTTTTTGCGTGGCAATTTCTAGGTTTCGTTTTTTTGTAATACCCTCCATGGCAAGCTTTTGGGAAATTTTATCACTTATTCATGGCAATTTTGGAATTATTATTTTACTTTCTCACATGGAAAATTTATTACTAATAACATGATATTTTAATAATTAATAATATGGCAATATTAAGACATTTTTATTACTAAGAGCGTGACATTTTAATAATTAATAACATGACAGTTTTATTATTAAGAGGATGACAACTTTATGATTAAGAGCATGCCATTTATTATTATTATTATTATTATTATTATTATTATTATTAGGACTTTTTTTTAGGACCATGGCAAATACTCAAACCATGGGGGGTACAAGTTCGTCTCTCATTACATTCTTAGCAACCACAGGGACGTCAGCTAGTATGGAGAAATCTCCTGATCTCCTCGCGATGGCTGCCAATTCATGGGTCAACTTGTTGCTGGCCCTGGTTACAACGCTGACTTCCCTGCTGGAGAAGGTAGGTAGAATCTCTTTTGCGTCAGCCACTACAGCATGGCTTGCAGTTCTGCAGCTCTGGTTCGCCTGCAATTCGTGACCTAGGCCCGCGTTATCCGTCTCGAGGATCAACTGACCATCAAAAATCCTTGCGAATTCCGTCAGGCCCATCACCACAGCTGCTCCTTCCGCTTCTTCTGCTGATTTGCACCGGTCGAGCCTCCGACCAACAGAGAGAAGGACACGACCCTGATGGTCTCGGGCCACTGCCCCTCCCCATGTCTCACCCGAATCCTCTAGGTACGCAGCATCACAGTTTAATTTAGCTTTCCCTAGGGCCGGTGCATACCATTGGGTCGGCTTTGGGATCATCGGCTTGCACACTGGACTTGGGAATAACGAAACTACTTCACGGACGACTGGTGAATGGACGATGCATGCACGATGTGCAATCGAACGGTGTCCTGCAGAGAGCTAGATTACACCAACGGCTTGATTATTAGTATCGTCTGTAAATCGTGCATAGGACGTCGTGTGTATAGCAACGTTGTGGGAATAATGACTGCTTCTTTTTGTATCCCTCTGCGTCATCATTCCCTGCTGCCAGCAGGAGATCTTCCTTCAACCTAAGAAGGAACTGCACTGAACCTGAAACTGTATCTCTGCCATCGCCATGGACTAGGTTGTTTCGCAGACTCCATGCTTGCCATAGGACCATCAGTATATTACTCCTGACATTCTCAGACTGGGCGAGCAGGAGCACCTGTAACCAGTCTCCCCCAGTATATGTCATTTCTGTTTCCTTTGGTAGATCCCACAGAGCCCTCATCGCATGTCTTAGTGCTCGGCTCCTTGTGCATTTGATGATGGCATGGAACTCATCTTCTTTCTCCATCCCACAGATTTCACAAACATTGTCAAGGGGTCTGCCCTGGCCCTCCCTGGAGCGAACGGCCTAAAACGATCGCTAGAGGGCGTCTTCACAAGTGAACCAATCATTCGTTGAAGCACACCCTTAGCTGACGTGCCCCAGATATTATGGTCTTTTTCTTTGGAAAACGTTTAATTTAAGTCGGATGGAAAAACCAAACGCAAGCCTCCTCCTGCTTCCGCCACGTGGCCTTTGCAAGAGGCACCGCTTTTCTCTTATCTCTCCACCTTATATCCTCCACAACCACTTTTTCCTCTTTTTCTCTACCGTATCCCCATTCCTCCACCGTAGAAGCAGCAGCAACCCATTAATCGGCCACTAGCGCTACGTAGGGGACATCACGGCTGTGTTGGAGATATACCCTAGAGGCAATCATGTATGATGATATTTTCTATATGTTTATGAATAAATATAGTCCTTGGATGTAATCAATGATACTTGTTGGCAAGTACGTGATTGTCTATGAGATCATGTGTTGTATGATACATCCTAAATTGTCTCTAGTCGCAAGTGACGTGTGGGCACACGTCGGACTAGACTAGCATATGACACGGTGGATGGCTCGGTCTCATTAGTCATGAAGCATTGGATGCTAATCGGATAATGTGGACTCGGAAGGATCTGATCGGATTCGATGTAGTCGAATCCGAGTAGAGATATGGTCTGAATTGGATAGACCCAACTATGAGACATAGCGATATGTCATCTGTGAGTCTCTAGTACAACATACGTTCTACGTCCTAAGACCTGAGCTGACGCATGTACTCGGGATGGTGACAGACTTGCTTTGGGCCGACCAAACGCTACTCTGTGAGTGGGTAGTTACAAAGGTAGGTTTCGGGTTTGTCCAGACCCATGATGTGGGACATGGTCGAGCAAGATGGAATTTGCCCCTCCGATCAGGAGAGATATACTCTGGAGCCCTCGTGTGATCCGACCAGGATAAGCATGGCCATGCGACAAGCATTATGAGATAATTCAGTTTGTGGTCGGTATGACAGGAACGAGAAAGAGGTCGGGCTAGCACAAGGATGACAGTCTCGCCTTGAGAACGACAACATATATCGTGAGGCAAAGGGAACAGAAGTGTGACACATTGTACAGGTTTGCCTAACCAGCTTCATAGTTTGCTTGGTGGTCGGCACGCCTTGATAGAGGCCGCTACCAACCGTCCAGGTCGGAGGTGATCTGAACTATGACCAAGCCGACTTGAACCCAAGGGGTCACGCGCTTAAGGGAAGGAACCTACGAGGTCGGTTCGGAGGACACTGATCGGATGTTATCCGAGCTGGACTTGGAACACGACCGAGTAGACTTTGGGCTTTAGAATCCGTGCAAGGCCCAAGTGTTGAGCTCGTAATGGATGCCTATAAATAGTGGAGGTGCGGCACACTTATTTGGTTGATCTCTTTGGCGCTGTCGCTAGGGTTTGCATGTGTTGCGAATAGACACCTCCACTCGCCGCCGGTTGTGTGATTGGACCTAGCAGTTCGCCGCACGACGTTCCTCTTGCACACGCGTATACCGTTAGAGGCGGTGCACTTGCGCCACTCCGGCGAACCTGTATGAGGGATCCGACGACCGGTTGTTCGAAGGAGATCGGACGAGGAGGAGACGAACCACGCGGACGCGCTGCCCCAACTCTTCTTCCGCTGCATGACACTGCGTGTCTAGTGGTAACGATGTGTGATCCATTCCCGTAGCATGTTCCTGGTTGTTCTGCATGTAGGAAAATTTTAATTTGGAGTCGACGCACCCTACCGTAGAACCCAACAATGGTATCAGAGCATCTGCTATAGGATTGGGATTCAAATCGTATGCATATTAGATATGTGGAGGCAGCAGATGAGATCTGTTGTTGTTGATGAGATCGACTATGTGCACGATTAATGAGATCAATTGCACATGGGGATTAAAGAGGCTATGTTTTCTGTCAATCAAAGTCGATGAGGTCGTGACACAACCTACCCCTACCGGTCGGTATCCGCCATCGGGGTTAACAGTGAAACGTAAATCCGAATCGGACTCGCGATGATCGATAAGATCGGTCAGATCAGAAAATTCGGCGTGATCGGGACAGCCATGTGCGTAGCGCCTTGTATTTCATACACGATCACTCAAACCGGTAGAATGCAATTCTATGCATAACTTTATTTTGCAGGGTTTGATGTGAATAGTATGGCTCATGTGTATGTGATGCATGTGTGTAAATTATACATGGCCTGCGTGTCATGTTTGTCAGCCGGCAAGAGCCAAACTACTGTCATTATAATGTATAACGACCTGCGTGTCGACTTGTGACTCTATGTAAAATTCGTTACTAGTTGTAGTAGTTGGATAATTGAGATTAGGTTGGTGTCATGGCGTCCCGGTGTTACAAACAATATGGAGTTCTTAGATGGTCATCGGAGTCGGAGCTGACCTGGAAGAACGTCCATGAAGGAGCCGTACTATTTCATAATATGTGTTTATTTGTGATTGTTATGCTTCTTTGTTTCTATGAATGTTAGAATGGTAGAAAGACCCCTCATGAAATCAAGCGAATTGCCATCCCCGATGTTGCACCTTCGCATGTCAAGTACATCTAGTAGTGGGCTCATAAAATTGGAGTGTTGTTGGGTGTCCTTGAACTAAAGGGTTTGTGTCGGACACGGACATCCACTGCATCAGGTTAACTTGAAAAGGCTATCAAAACGGTTTTGGGCCTTGTAGCAAAGAAGGTTGGGAGCCGGGGTATAAGATACCTAACTTACCAACAGGAGTCGTATAGAGATGCGATTAGCAAGGAGTTGCTTACCGGATAGACATGTTGGCTAGAAGTGATGCTAAAGCTCACTAGTCGCATGCGCTAGTCGGATCCTGAATCACCGAGAGTTTGTGGAGGGATGCTGACTTCAGTGGGAGTATTTCTGTTTAGGCTTGAATTACTCTACATAAACACATTGCTTAGTGATTGCATATTTTTCTGTTGTAGATCAATGGCACCACCTGCTCAACCCAACTTTGCATTGAAATCAATTCTGGAAAAGGATAAACTGAATGGAACAAACTTTACCACCTTGTATAGAAATTTGAGAATTGTTCTCAAGCATGATAAAAAGGAACATGTTCTAGAGGATCCACTTCCAGATGAACCTGCCGATAATGCTATTGCCACAACCAAAAATGCCTACCAGAAACTCATTGACGAATCAAACCAGATCAGCTGCCTCATGCTGGCTTGCATGGAGCCCGATTTACAATAGCATTTCGAAGATGTTGGAGCTTTCGATATGATCGAGAGTCTCAAGAGCATGTTGCAGGTACAAGCTAGGACCGAGAGGTTCAATGTCTGGCGATCCTTGATGGATTGTAAGTTGAAGGAAGGTGATCCACTAAGCCCGCATGTGATCAAGATGATTGGATATGTGCAAGCTTTGGATCGGTTGGGCTTCCCGCTCTTGGATGAGCTTGCTACTGATGCAGTTCTGGGTTCTCTTCGTCCCAGCTATGGGACGTTCATCTCAAACTATCATATGCATGGCATGGATAAGAAGCTCACTGAATTGCATGGGATGCTCAAAGTGGCAGAGCAGGATATTAAGAAAGGCATGCATCAAGTGTTGATGGTGCAGAAATCGGCAAAGTTCAAGAAGAGTTGGTCCAAGAAAAAGGCTAAGGCAAAGGACACGAAGACGGTAACCTCCGCCGCTGCGCCGAAGTCTAGACCGGACTCGAAGACCGTTTGCTATCACTACAAGAAGACCAGTCACTGGGAGAGGAACTGTAGAAAGTGGCTTGCAGAGCATGGCAAGAAGGCCGAAATGCTTCTTCGGGCAAAGGTACACTTGTTGCATATGTTATATACATTTACCTTGCTGACATACCTAGTAGCTCTTGGGTATTTGATACCGGATCGGTTCTTCACATTTGCAACTTGATGCAGGGGCTAGTAAGAACTAGGCGTGTGCCATAAGGGGAGATTGACATCAGGGTCGACAACAAAGCAAGAGTTGCTGCGTTGGAGGTCGGCACGATGCAGCTCCATCTTCCTTCTGGATTTATTTTGGAATTGAACAATTGTTATTACATTCCTGCACTTAGTCGGAACATTATTTCTGCCTCATGCTTGATGAGTCAGGGTTATGAATTCAATTTAAAGGACAATGGTTGTTCATTTTATTTGAATGGTATGTTCCATGGCTATGTACCCATTGTTGATGGGCTTTTTATATTGAATCTAGAATAGGAACCGGTCTATAACGTGAATGTCAAGAGGCATAAGCCTAATGAGATAAATCCGACATACTTTTGGCATTGCCAGCTTGGACACATTAGTCTGAAACGCATGAAGAAGCTCCATGATGATGGGCTCCTAACTTCGTCCGACTTTGAGTCGTTCGTGACATGTGAATCATGCTTGCTCGGCAAGATGACTAAGTCTCCTTTTGCAAAGAGTTGCGAGAGGGCATCCGAGCTGTTGGAACTTATACATAGTGATGTGTGTGGTCCAATGAGCACAACTGCTAGAGGTGGCTATCAGTACTTCGTGACTTTTATTGACGACTTGAGTAGATATGGATATATCTATCCGACGAGGCACAAGTCAGAAACTTTTGAAAAGTTCAAAGTGTTTCAGAACGAGGTTGAGAATCAGCTCGGCAAGACTATAAAACTTCTACGATCAGATCGTGGAGGTGAGTACATGAGCCAGGAGTTTGATGATCATCTGAAAAGCCGAGGTATAGTACCTCAGCTCACACCTCCGGGTACGCCACAGAGAAACGGTGTGTCAGAACGGAGGAATAGGACCTTGTTGGACATGGTCCGGTCTATGATGAGCAAATCGGATTTACCCTTGTCATTCTGGGGATACGCTCTAGAAACTGCAGCTTTCACACTTAACAGGGTACCATCAAAATCCGTAGACATGACACCACATGAGATGTGGACCGGGAAGAGTCCTAGTTTGTCTTTTCTAAAGATTTGGGGTTGTGAAGCATTTGTCAAGCGATTTATGTCTGACAAGCTTACACCCAAGTCACATAAGTGCATATTCGTGGGATATCCGAGGGAAACCTTGGGATATAGCTTCTACAACCATGAAGAGAACAAAGTGTTTGTTGCTTGGAACGGGGTTTTCCTTGAGAAAGAGTTTCTTAGTCGGGAGGCCAGTGGGAGGACGGTCCGACTCGAAGAAATTAGAGGACCACTCGTGGACGGCTCGACTGGTGATGAGATCATACCAGAGTCAGTCAGGGAACCCGTAGTGGAAGCGGCATCGAAACCACGGAGGTCGGAAAGATTGCATAGAGTGTGCGATGTATTGTTGCTAGAAAGCGACGAGCCGACCACATATGCGGAAGCGATGGTGAGCCCAGATTCCGAGGCATGGCTGGAGGCCATGAGATCCGAGTTAAAGTCCATGGATGAGATCAAGTCTGGGACTTGGTTGATCCGCCGCCTGGCGTAACAGCCATTGGTTGCAAATGGGACTTTAAGGAGAAAACCGATGTGGATGAAAATGTTCAGATCCACAAAGCTCGGCTTGTCGCTAAGGGTTATGGACAAGTTCAAGCAATTGACTACGACGAGACTTACTTGCCGATAGCGATGCTGAAGTCGGTGAAGATCGTACTAGCTATAGCTGCATATTTCGATTACGAGATATGTCAGATGGATGTCAAGACGGCTTTCCTTCACGGAAACTTAACCAAGGACGTGTATATGATACAGCCCGAGGGTTTTGTCGATCCGACTAGTGCTAGTAAGGTATGCAAGCTCAAGAGACCCATTTATGGGTTGAGGCAAGCATCTCGGAGCTGGAATATTCATTTTGATGAGGTCGTCGCTGGTCTCGGTTTCATCAAAAGCGAAGAGGATGCTTGTTTGTAAAAGAAGTTAAGTGGGAGCTTGATAGTGTTTTTGATCTTGTATGTAGATGACATATTGTTGATCGGGAACGATGTTTCGATGCTAAACTCGGTCAAGGAGTCATTGAATGGCAAGTTTTTGATGAAGGACCTTGGTGAGGCAGTGTATATTTTAGGCATTAAGATCTATAGAGATAGATCGAGGAGGCTGCTCGGCTTAAGCCAGAGCACGTACATAGATAAAGTGTTGAAGAGGTTCAACATGAGTGAGGCGAACAAAGGGTTCTTGCCACTCTCACATGGTATAAGGCTAAGCGAGACTCAGAGTCCTTCAACATCTGATGAGCGAAGTAGGATGAGTAGGATTCTGTATGCCTCGGCAATCGGATCCATCGTGTATGCCATGATATGTACACGGCCTGACGTTGCTTTTGCAATAAGCCTAACAAGTAGATACCAGGCCAACCCAGGTGAGAGTGACTGTGCAGCGGTAAAGACTATTTTGAAGTACCTGAAAAGGACTAAAGAGATGTTCCTAGTTTATGGAGGTTAGGAAGAGCTCGTCGTAAGGGGTTATGCCGATGCTAGTTTCCAAACCAACAGAGATGATTGTCGATCACAGTCTGGATTCATGTATGTCATGAATGGAGGAGCAGTGAGCTGGATGAGTTCCAAGAAAGATATGGTGGCTGATTCTACCACAGAAGCCGAATACATTGTGCGTGTGAAGCTGCAAAGGAAGGTATTTGGATCTGGAACCTTCTGGATGATCTTGGTATTTTCCCAGCCTCGGTAAAACCATTGGACCTTTATTGTGATAATTCTGGTGCCATCGCACAAGCCAAGGAGCCGAGGAATCACCACAAGGTCAGACACACAGATCGGAAATATCACCAGATATGAAAGATCGTAAAGAATGGTGATGTAGAGTAATGCAAAATTCACATAGATGCAAATGTTGCAGATCCGTTGACTAAGTCGCTTCCACAACCCAAGCATGAGCGGCATGTTAGAGCTATGGGCATTCAATGTCTATTTGATTGACTCTAGTGCAAGTGGGAGACTGTTGGAGATATGCCCTGGAGGCAATCATGTATATGATATTTCCTATGTGTTTATGAATAAAGATAGTCCTTGGATGCAATCAATGATACTCGTTGGCAAGTATGTGACTTGTATGTGAGATCATGTGTTGTATGATACATCCTAAATTATCCCTAGTCGCGAGAGACGTGTGGGCACACGTCGGACTAGACTAGCATATGACACGGTGGATGGCTCGGTCTCACTAGCCATGGAGCATTGGATGCTAACTGGATAATATGGACTTGGAAGGATCTGGTCGGATTCGACATAGTCGAATCCGAGTCGAGATAAGGTACGCATCGGACAGACCCAACTATGAGACACAGCAATATGTCATCTGTGAATCTCTAGTACAACATACGTTCTAGGTCTTAAGACCTGAGCTAATGCATGTACTCGGGGTGGTGACAGACTTGCTTTGGGCCGACCAAACGCTACTCCGTGACTGGGTAATTACAAAGGTAGGTTTCGGATTTGTCCAGACCCATGCTGCGGGACATGGTAGAGCAAGATGGGATTTGCCCCTCCGATCAGGAGAGATATACTCTGGGCCCCTCGTGTGATCCGACTAGGATAAGCATGGCCATGCGACAAGGATTATGAGATAATCTAGTTTGTGGTCGGTATCACTGGAACGAGAAAGATATCGGGCTAGCACAAGGATGAAAGTCTCGCCTTGAGCCCGACAACATATATCGTGAGCCAAAGGGAACAGAAGTGTGACACGTTGTACAGATTCGCCTAACCAGCTTCATAGTCTACTTGGTGGTCGGCACGCCTTGCTAGAGGCCGCTACGAACCATGCAGGTCCGAGGTGATCCGAACTGTGACCAAGACGGCTTGAACCTAACGGGTCACGTGCTTAAGGGAAGGAACCTACGAGGTCGGTTCAGAGGACACTGGTCGGATGTGATCCGAGCTGGACTTGGAACGTGACCGAGTAGACTTTGGGCTTTAGGATCCGTGCAAGGCCCAAGTGTTGAGCCCGCGACGGATGCCTATAAATAGTGGAGGAGCGGCACACTTATTCGGTTGATCGCTTCGGCGCTGTCACTAGGGTTTGCATGTGTTGCGAATAGACACCTCCACTCGCCGCCGGTTGTGTGATCGGACCTAGCATTTCGTTGCACGACGTTCCTCCTGCTCGCGCGGATACCATTAGAGGCGGTGCACTTGTGCCACTCCGGCGAACCTGTACGAGGGATCCGATGACCGGTTGTTCGAGGGAGATCGGACGAGGAGGAGATGAACCACGCGGACGCGCTGCCCCAACTCTTCTTCCGCTGCACGGCACTTCACATCTAGTGGTAATGATCTGTGATCCATTCCCATAGCATGTTCCTCGTTGTTCTACGCGTAGGAAAATTCTAACTTGCAGTCGACGCACCCTACCGTAGAACCCAACAAATTGTGTCCCTTCTATTGGAAATATGCCCTAGAGGCAATAATAAAATGGTTATTATTATATTTCCTTGTTCATGATAATTGTCTATTGTTCATGCTATAATTGTATTGATCGGAAACCGTAATACATGTGTGAATACATAGACCACACCATGTCCCTAGTGAGCCTCTAGTTGACTAGCTCGTTGATCAACATATGGTCATGGTTTCCTGACTATGGACATTGGATGTCATTGATAACGGGATCACATCATTAGGAGAATGATGTGATGGACAAGACCCAATCCTAAGCATGGCACACGATCGTGTAGTTTGTTTGCTAGAGCTTTTCTAATGTCAAGTATCATTTCCTTAGACCATGAGATCATGCAACTCCCGGGTACCGTAGGAATGCTTTGGGTGCACCAAGCGTCACAACATAACTGGGTGGCTATAAAGGTGCACTACAGGTAGCTCCAAAAATGTTTGTTGGGTTAGCATGGATCGAGACTGGGATTTTTCACTCGTATGATGGAGAGGTATCTCTGGGCCCACTCGGTAATGCATCATCATAATGAGCTCAATGTGACTAAGTAGTTGGTCACGGGTGTCGGTGTCAAAATTGGTGGATCTCGAGTAGGGGGTCCCGAACTGTGTGTCTAAGGCTGATGGTAACAGGAGGCAGGGGACATGATGTTTTACTCGGATTCGGGCCCTCTTGATGGAGGTAATACCCTACTTCCTGCTTAATTGATCTTGATGATATGAGTAATACAAGAGTTGATCTACCACGAGATCGTAGAGGCTAAACCCTAGAAGCTAGCCTATGGTATGATTGTTGTTGTCCTACGGACTAAACCCTCCAGTTTATATAGACACCGGAGGGGGCTAGGGTTACACAGAGTCAGTTACAGAGAAGGAGATCTATCATCTGAATCGCCAAGCTTGCCTTCCACGTGAAGGAGAGTCCCATCCGGACACGGGACAAAGTCTTAAATCTTGTATCTTCATAGTCCAATAGTCCGGCCAAAGTATATAGTCCAGTTGTCCGGATACCCCCTTATCCAGGACTCCCTCAGTAGCCCTTGAACCAGGCTTCAATGACGATGAGTCCGGCGCGCTGATTGTCTTCGGCATTGCAAGGCGGGTTCCATCTCCAAATACTCTAAGGTAAATTTCGAACACTTAAGTCGTGTCCGGCTCTGCAAGACAAATTTCACATACCACCGTAGAGAGAACAATAATCCACAAATCTAATCCGCTGACACCTCCTCATAGAGTGCCATCACGCTATGGCCCGGTCATTATTCGAACCGTTTTTTACAACCAGCTACTGCGCATATTGCGAGGCGGTTTCCTTGGCACGTCTTGTCGAAGCATAGATCGTGCCCCCCTTATCGCGGGATTCTCATCAATACGTGTGTGGGTAACCAACCGCACCACCAATCGCAGTGAGTGGGGAACTAGCAGGTTTCATCAGGCAAGCGGGGAGGCGCGGTGTTTCATTGCCTCTATAAAGAGGAAAGGTCTCTTCCTTTTCACCCACGCCTTCTCCTTCCGCTCGTCCATTCTCTTTCACTTGAGCCCTAACGCTCGAGCGTTCATCTTCTCCACCAACAAAGGTTCTTTGAAAATGTCCGAATCCGGAGCATGAGGCAAGTGGATGGCCTCTACCGTCCAGGAGAAGGATATCAAAAAGCTTCGGGAGGCCGGATAGCTGGCCCAGAAAATCGGCCACCGCCTTTCGACAGCGGGACAGATTGTCCCTACTCCGGAGTCCCATGAGAGGGTCCTATTCCTCCCTCATTTTGTCCGCGGGCTCGGGTTTCCCCTTCACCCATTTGTTCGCGGCGTCATGTATTATTACGGGATCGATTTTCACGATTTGTCCCCCAATTCCTTCCTCAACATCTGGACGTTTATCGTCGTGTGTGAGGCCTTTCTCCGCATCACGCCACACTTTGGCTTATGGCTGAAGATCTGCAATGTGAAGCCCAAGGTGGTGAATGGCGAGCACGCCGAGTGCGGAGGCGCCATGGTGAGCAGGATGCCCAAGGTCACATGGCCAACAGGTACTTTCAGTGATTCCGTCAAGGAGTGGCAGCAGCAGTGGTTCTATATCACTAAGCCGTACGGCAAAAAGTGGGCCACTGCTCCTGAGTTCCGATTCGGAGCCCCTTTGCGGCTTACGTCCTGGCCCAAGAAGGGCTTGAACTGGTCTTCATCTGACGAACTGTTGGTGATCCAGACACGCATCAAAGGTATGGAAGACAAGGCCATCTGGCTTGTTGATGTAGTCCAGGTGATGTTGGTCCGCCTGGTTCTTCCCTGTCAGCACCAAGCCTGCAATTTGTGGGAGTATGACCCGGCCGAGCACCAGACCCTGCGAGAGCTTTATGGCTCCTCGCACAAGGACATCTGGAAGGTGCTTTTTAAGTCCGGCAAACCGTGGCCGGACTCCGCCGCGGACCGCGGGTACCAACTGTCCCGCCCCGCAAGTCCGGTAAGTAGTCATTATATTTTATCTATCCATATGTTTCATTGTCATATCCCGGGGAAGATGCCCTAACGCGCTTCCCACAATTATCTTAGGGATGGACGAAGAAGGCGGGGCGGATACACTGTCTAGCCCCGCTGCCAGAAGAACTAGCCGGACCACTTCTGACGAAGATGTTGGTCCCGAGGCCTTACGAGGCGCCAAAGAAAGAGGCCCATAAAGAGGCGAAGGAGACCAGGAGCGGCCTCCATCGTCGTGGTGCTTCGGACACAAAATCCGAAGACTCCAATACCCATCTCTCCTCTGAAGAGGAAGAGGAGGAGGAAAAAGACGAGTCCCCCACAGGGGGAGGAAAGAGAAGGACGTATTCCTCATCTCTGGAGGCCGAATTGCCTAAGAGGGGAAAAACCCTCCTGCCAGAGGCGTCCACTACAGCTACCGACAACAGCCCGGAGTGGGATCCCAGGGCCCAGCCCCTGGAAAACTCGTAAGTGCACAAAATCCGAACACATCTATGCATCCAGGATTACCGAGGCACAATAAATTAATTGGTGCCATACTTTTTGCAGCCCGGCCAGGTCTCGTGCCGAAAACGGTCCTCATCGGAGGATTCGTTGAGCTGAGATGCCCTAGAGAGCGAGACACCTCCGAAGGCCCTTTCCCCGAAGCTCGGGCATGACACCGAGGTGTCGTCCCAAAAGGAGCTAGACCAGGAGGGGCGTACCTCAAGGGCCGGATATACGGGAGCGGCGGCTCCCCTGAGTGTCGACGGCGGGGGCGATCTTGGATTCGGCCCACAGCCGGACACAGTCCTGCAGACTTTTGAGGCTCTGGAATTAGATAGGTGATAACCCACAAGTATAGGGGATCGCAACAGTTTTCGAGGGTAGAGTATTCAACCCAAATTTATTGATTCGACACAAGGGGAGCCAAAGAATATTCTCAAGTATTAGCAGCTGAGTTGTCAATTCAACCACACCTGGAAACTTAGTATCTGCAGCAAAGTGTTTAGTAGCAAAGTAATATGATAGTGGTGGTAACGGTAACAAAAGTAAAGACAACAAAACTAATGTTTTTGGTATTTTGTAGTGATTGTAACAGTAGCAAAGGAAAAGTAAATGAGCGAGAACCAGTATATGGAAAACTCGTAGGCACCGAATCAGTGATGGATAATTATGCCGGATGTGGTTCGTCATGTAATAGTCATAACATAGGGTGACACAGAACTAGCTCCAATTCATCAATGTAATGTAGGCATGTATTCTGAATATAGTCATACATGCTTATGGAAAAGAACTTGCATGACATCTTTTGTCCTACCCTCCCGTGGCAGCGGGGTCCTATTGGAAACTAAGGGATATTAAGGCCTCCTTTTAATAGAGAACCAGAACAAAGCATTAGCACATAGTGAATACATGAACTCCTCAAACTATGGTCATCACCCGGAGTGGTCCCAATTATTGTCACTTCGGGGTTGCCGGATCATAACACATAGTAGGTGACTATAGAATTGCAAGATAGGATCAAGAACTCACATATATTCATGAAAACATAATAGGTTCAGATCTGAAATCATGGCACTCGGGCCCTACTGACAAGCATTAAGCATAGCAAAGTCATAGCAACATCAATCTTAGAACATAGTGGATACTAGGGATCAAACCCTAACAAAGCTAACTCGATTACATGATAAATCTCATCCAACCCATCACCGTCCAGCAAGCCTACGATGGAATTACTCACGCACGGCGGTGAGCATCATGAAATTGGTGATGGAGGATGGTTGATGATGACGACGGTGATGAATCCCCCTCTCCGAAGCCCCGAACGGACTCCAGATCAGCCCTCCCGAGAGAGATTAGGGCTTGGCGGTGGCTCCGTATCGTAAAATGCGATGATTTCTTCTCTCTGATTTTTTTCTCCCTGAAAGCCAATATATGGAGTTGTAGTTGGCGTCGGAGGGTCTCCAGGGGGCCCACGAGGTAGGGGGGAGCGCCTAGGGGGGGGCGCCCCTACCCTCGTGGACAGGGTGTGGCCCCCCTGGTCTTCATCTTTGGCGAGGATTTTTTATTATTTATTCTAAGGTATTCCGTGGAGTTTCAGGTCATTCCGAGAACTTTTGTTTTCTACACAAAAAACAACATCATGGCAATTCTGCTGAAAACAGCGTCAGTCCGGGTTAGTTCCATTCAAATCATACAAGTTAGAGTTCAAAACAAGGGCAAAAGTGTTTGGAAAAGTAGATACTACGGAGACGTATCAACTCCCTCAAGCTTAAACCCTTGCTTGTCCTCAAGCAATTCAGTTGACAAACTGAAAGAGAAAAAGAAAAACTTTTACAAACTCTGTTTGCTCTTATTGTTGTAACTATGTCAAGCCAGCATTAAAGTTTTCAGCAAAGATCATAACTAACCATATTTGCAATAACTCCTAGGTCTCATGTTTACTCATATCAATAACATAATCAGCTAGCAAGCCATAATAATAAATCTCGGATGACAACACTTTCTCAAAACAATCATAATATGATATAACAAGATGGTATCTTGCTAGCCCTTTGTGAGACCGCAAAACATAAATGCAGAGCACCTTCAAAGATCAAGGACTGACTAGACATTGTAATTCATGGTAAAAGAGATCCAATCATAGTCATACCCGATAAAAATTAACAGTAATGAATGCAAATGACAGCTGTGCTCTCCAGCTAGTGCTTTTAATAAGAGGGTGATGACTCAACATAAAAGTAAATAGAAAGGCCCTTCGCAGAGGGAAGCAGGGATTTGTAGAGGTGCCAGAGGAGGTTTTGGAATAGAGGTAAATTATATTTTTAGCGGCATACTTTCATTGTCAACATAACAACTAAAAGATGATGATATCTTCCATGCTAAACAAATTATAGGCGGTTCCCAAACGGAATGGTAAAGTTTATACTTCCCCTCCTCCACAAGCATCAATCCATGGCTTGCTTGAAACAACGAGTGCCTCCAACATTCAATGGGTCCCAGGGGGAGTTTTGTTTGTAATTACTTTGATTTAGTTTGCATAAAGCATGGGACTGGGCATCCGGACGACCAGCCATTTTCTCGTGAATGAGGAGCGGAGTCCACTCTTCTTGAGAATAACCCGCCTAACACGGAAGATAAGGGCAGCCCTAGTTGATATATGAGCTATTCGAGCATGCAAAACAGAATAATTATTTGAAGGTTTAGAGTTTCGCACATACAAATTTACTTGGAACGGCAGGTAGATACCGCATATAGGAAGGTATAGTGGACTCATATGGAATAACTTTGGGGTTTAAGGGATTGGATGCACAAGCAGTACTCCCGCTTAGTACAAGTGAAGGCTAGCAAAAGACTGGGAAGCGACTAACTAGAGAGCGACAACAGTCATGAACATGCATTAGAATTAATAAACATTGAATACAAGCATGAGTAGGATATAATCCACCATGAACATAAATATCGTGAAGGCTATGTTCATTTGTTTCAACTACATGCGTGAACATGTGCCAAGTCAAGTCACTCAAATCATTCAAAGGAGGATACCACCCCATCATACCACATCACAACCACTTTAATAGCATGTTGGCACGCAAGGTAAACCATTATAACTCATAGCTAATCAAGCATGGCACGGGCAACTATGATCTCTAATTGTCATTGCAAACATGTTCATTCATAATAAGCTGAATCAAGAACGATGAACTCATCATATTTACAAAAACAAGAGAGGTCGAGTTCATACCAGCTTTTCCCATCTCAGTCAATCCATCATATATCATCATAATTGCCTTTCACTTGCACGACCGAACGGTGTGAATAATAAGAGTGAACGTGCATTGGACTAAGCTGGAATCTGCGAGCATTCAATAAACAGGAGAAGACAAGGCAATATGGGCTCTTGGTTAAATCAACAATGATGCATATAAGAGCCACTTCAACAATTTAATCATGGTCTTCTCCTACTGACCCCCAAAGAAAAGAAAAGAAATAAAAACTATTTACACGGGAAAGCTCCCAACAAGCAAAAGAAGAACGGTAAATATTTTTGGGTTTTCCTTTTAATTACTACAACAAAGAAATAAACTACTACAAATTTTTTCGTTTTTCTTAAGGTTTATTAAACACACAAGAGGAAGGCAGGAAAAAGAAAATAAACTAGCATGGATATTACAGTGAAAGAGTATGAGCACCGACATCTAGCAACGAGTGTGTGTGAACATGAATGTAATGTCGGTGGGAAATACGTACTCCCCCAAGCTTAGGCTTTTGGCCTAAGTTGGTCTATTGCCAGGGATAGCCTGGCGGATACCCGTAGGTGAAGCTGGGGTCATACTGTGATGCAACGGCTATCGCCTCCTGAGCTGCAGCGTGGCGTCGAGCCGCCTCCGCTCTTCTCTCGTACTCATCTGCCTCCTCTCTGGTAATAATATATCTTCCTTTTGTCTGAGAATCAAAGAAGGCAGGAGCAGGAAGAGTAATATGGACTACATGTCGTTTGTTAAAGATTAGTCGATATTGGAGAGGTGGTTCAGTCCTCTCAATAAACTGGTGGGAAACCATAGAATCAAAATCTAAATAAATAGGGGGTAACTCCATATCGCCCTCACGGATGTCTATCTCAAGAAAATTAGCTAAGCGAGTTGCATAAATTCCTCCAAAGAAATTTCCGTTATGTCTATTATGATGCAACCTATGAGCTACAATGGCTCCCATATGATAAGATTGGTCTCCTAACACAACACTTCTGAGAATGCTGAGATTAGGGGCACACATGTGACATGCTTCATCCTTAGCATTTATGCATCTACCTATGAAGAGAGCAAAATTATGTATAGCAGGAAAGTGAATGCTCCCTATAGTGGCTTGTGTTATATCTCTAGATTCCACCATAGTTATTTTAGCAAGAAAGTCTCTATATTCAGGTTTAGGGGGATCCCTGACACTACCCCAAGATGGAAGTTTGCAAGCAAAAGTGAAATCCTCTAAGTCCATGGTATAAGATTTGTCATAAAGGTCAAACATGACTGAAGGAGAATTACGCGAAGATGAAAACTCAAACCTCCTCACAAATGAACTTGTGAGATCATGACACTGGGGGCATTTGTCAGCTTCAAAGTCCTCAAGACCGGCATTGCGTATATATGCGTTGAATTCTTCTTTAATTCCCGCTTGATCCATAAAATTTTCTGAAGGCCATTCACAGGGCCTAACAGGAGCGTCTCTTGGTGGTTCCTCGTCAGCATCGCGCATTGCAAGCCTGGGACCTTGTTTCCTTGAAGAACCACCTTGGAACATCCTCCTAAACATATTGTTTCCTCTGAAAAATTTCTGAAATTTTTAGTAACTTCAAATAAAAGTGAACTAGCTTCAATAAAATTGATAGCAACTACTCCCACAAGTGCCTAGAGCCTATATCAAGCATTAGAACTACTTGGAACCATATGAATTTGACATGCAAGCTCAAGAACATGGTCACCTATGCAGCATAAATTTTCAATGAATAAAGCACTAGAACAAAAACTAATTGGACCAATGGAGGAGTCACATACCAAGGAACAATCTCCCCAAGCAGTTTTGCGAGACGTGCTTTGAGCAAGGAGATCGAAAATCACAGCAACAGGGGCTGGAACTCGTGCTTGAGTTGGTTTTTCGTGTTTGTGTGAGGCAGAGGAAGAAGATGGGTGCAGGGATAAGTGGAGGAGGGCTACCATGGGCCCATGAGGTAGGGGGGCGCGCCCAAGGGGGAGGGCGTGCCCTCCACCCTCATGGCGAGGTGGCAGCTCCCCCCGCGGTAATTTTTGCACAGTAAATCCTCAAATATTCCCGAAAAAATCATATTAAATTGGCATGGCATTCTGAGGACTTTTATTTTTGAGATATTTTTATATTGCACGGATAAATCAGGAAACAGACAGAAAAAATACTATTTTACTTTATTTCTACTAAATAACAAAAAATATAAAGAGGGTACAGAAGGTTGTGCTTCTAGTTTCATCCATCTCATGTTCATCAAAAAGAATCCACTAACAAGGTTGATCAAGTCTTGTTAACAAACTCATTCCGATTAACATGGAACCGGAGAAATTTCGAATAACACTATGTTACCTCAACGGGGATATGGACATCCCCAATAATAAGTATATCATATTTCTTCTTGACAGTAGGGAGAGGAAATTCAAAACCTCCAAATATAATCGATGGAATTTTTCCAATAGAATTGATACTATAAACTTGAGGTTTTTTCCTCGGAAAGTGTATCGTATGCTCGTTACCATTAACATGAAAAGTGACATTGCCTTTGTTGCAATCAATAACAGCCCCTGCAGTATTAAGAAAAGGTCTTCCAAGAATAATAGACATACTATCATCCTCGGGAATATCAAGAATAACAAAGTCCGTTAAAATAGTAACATTTGCAACCACAACAGGCACATCCTCACAAATATCGACAGGTATAGCAGTTGATTTATCAGCCATTTGCAAAGATATTTCAGTAGGTGTCAACTTATTCAAGTTAAGTCTACGATATAAGGAGAGAGGCATAACAGTAACACCGGCTCCAAGATCACATAAAGCAGTTTTAACATAATTTCTCTTAATGGAGCATGGTATAGTAGGTACTCTGGGATCTCCAAGTTTCTTTGTTATTCCACCCTTAAAAGTATAATTAGCAAGCATGGTGGAAATTTCGGCTTCCAGTATCTTTCTTTTATTAGTAATGATATCCTTCATATACTTAGCATAAGGATTTGTTTTGAGCACATCAGTTAATCGCATATGCAAAAAGATAGGTCTAATCATTTCAGCAAAGCGCTCAAAATCCTCATCATCCTTTTTCTTGGATGGTTTCGGAGGGAAAGGCATGGGTTTCTGAACCCATGGTTCCCTTTCTTTACCACGTTTCCTAGCAACGAAGTCTCTTTTATCATAACGGTGATTCTTTGATTGTGGGTTATCAAGATCAACAGCAGGTTCAACTTCTACATCATTATCATTACTAGGTTGAGCATTATCATGAACATCATCATTAACATTTTCACTAGGTTCATGTTCATTACCAGATTGTGTTTTAGCATCAGACATAGAGATATCATTTGGATTCTCAGGTGGTTCAGCAATAGGTTCACTAGAAGTTTGCAAAGTCCTATCATTTTTCTTTTTCTTCCTTTTTGAGGAACTAGGTACATCAATATTATTCCTCTGAGAATCTTGCTCGATTCTCTTAGGGTGGCCTTCAGGATACAAAGGTTCCCGAGTCATTCTACCAGTTCTAGTAGCCACTCTAACAGCATAATCATTTTTCTTACTATTTATTTCATCAAGCACTTCTTTTTGAGCTTTAAGTACTTGTTCTACTTGAGTGGTGACCATAGAAGCATGTTTGCTAACAAGTTTAAGTTCACCTCTAATATTAGCCATATAATCACCCAAGCGTTTAATCATATAAGCATCTTGTTTTAATTGTCTACCAAAATAGGCATTCAAGTCATCTTGCTTAAACATAAAGTTATCAAACTCATCCAAACACTGACTAGCAATTTTAGTAGGAGGGACTTCAGCTTTATCATATATATAGAGAGAATTTACCTTTACTACCTGTGTCGGGATATCGGGATCAGGAGGTTCTTCAGTGAATAAGGAATTGAGATCATATACTTCTTCAACAGGCGGTAAATTAAGACCGTGTATTTCTTCAATAGGAGGTAAATTCTTAACATCTTCAGCTTTAATACCTTTTTGTTTCATAGATTTCTTTGCCTCTTGCATATCTTCGGGACTGAGAAATAGAACACCTCTCTTCTTCGGAGTTGGTTTAGGAATAGGCTCAATAATTGGCTCTGGAGCTGGCTCAGGAGGTGCCCAATTATTTTCATTTGTCAACATATTATTCAATAGAATTTCAGCTTCATCTGGTGTTCTTTCCCTGAAAAGAGAACCAACACAACTATCTAGGTAATCTCTGGAAGCATCTGTTAGTCCATTATGAAAGATATCAAGTATTTCAGGTTTCTTAAGAGGATGATCAAGCAAAGCATTCAGTAACTTGAGAAGCCTCCCCCAAGCTTGTGGGAGACTCTCTTCTTTAATTTGCACGAAATTGTATATTTCCCTCAAAGCAGCTTGTTTCTTATGAGCAGGGAAATATTTAGCAGAGAAGTAATAAATCATATCCCGGGGACTATGCACACAACCAAGATCAAGAGAATTAAACCATATCTTAGCATTACCCTTTAATGAGAACGGAAATATTTTGAGTATATAAAAGTAGCATGATCTCTCATCATTAGTAAACAGGGCGGCTATACCATTTAACTTAGTAAGATGTGCCACAATAGTTTCAGATTCATAGCCATAAAAAGGATCAGATTCAACCAAAGTGATTATATCTGGATCAACAGAAAATTCATAATAATCCTTATCGGGAACACAGATAGGTGAAATAGCAAAAGCAGGGTCGGGTTTCATTCTATCGCTAAGAGATTCTTTACCCCATTTATTTAGAAGCCTCTTAAGTTCATATCTATCTTGGCAAGCAAAAATAGCTGCAGAAGATTCTGCATCAAAAAGATAACCCTCAGGAATAGCAGGCATATCTTCATCATCACTTTCATCATTGTATTCAGATTCAATAATTTCTCTTTCTCTAGACCTAGAAATTTGCTCATCTAGAAATCACCAAGGGGCACAGTAGTATCAAGCATAGAAGTAGTTTCATCATAAGTATCATGCATAGCAGAAGTGGCATCATCAATAACATGTGACATATCGGAACGAATAGCAGAAGCAGGTTTAGGTGTCGCTAGCTTACTCATAACAGAAGGTGAATCAAGTGCAGAGCTAGATGGCAGTTCCTTACCTCCCCTCGTAGTTGAGGGATAAATTGTTGTCTTAGCGTCTTTCAAATTCTTCATAGTGTCCAGCAGATATAAATCCCAAGTAACTCAAAGAATAGAGCTATGCTCCCCGGCAACGGCGCCAGAAAAAGATCTTGATAACCCACAAGTGTAGGGGATCGCAACAGTTTTCAAGGGTAGATTATTCAACCCAAATTTATTGATTCGACATAAGGGGAGCCAAAGAATATTCTCAAGTATTAGCAGCTAAGTTGTCAATTCAACCACACCTGGAAACTTAGTATCTGCAGCAAAGTGTTTAGTAGCAAAGTAATATTATAGTGGTGGTAATGGTAACAAAAGTAAAGACATCACAAGTAATGTTTTTGGTATTTTATAGTGATTGTAACAGTAGCAACGGAAAAGAAAATGAGTGAGAACCAGTATATGGAAAACTCGTAGGCACCGGATCAGTGATGGATAATTATGCCGGATGTGGTTCGTCATGTAACAGTCACAACATAGGGTGACACAGAACTAGCTCCAATTCATCAATGTAATGTAGGCATGTATTCTGAATATAGTCATACGTGCTTATGGAAAAGAACTTGCATGACATCTTTTGTCCTACCCTCCCGGGGCAGCGGGGTCCTATTGGAAACTAAGGGATATTAATGCCTCCTTTTAATAGAGAACCGGAACAAAGCATTAGCACATAGTGAATACATGAACTCCTCAAACTATGGTCATCACCGGGAGTGGTCCCAATTATTGTCACTTCGGGGTTGCCGGATCATAACACATAGTAGGTGACTATAGACTTGCAAGATAGGATCTAGAACACAAATATATTCATGAAAACATAATAGGTTCAGATCTGAAACCATGGCACTCGGGCCCTAGTGACAAGCATTAAGCATACCAAAGTCATAGCAACATCAATCTCAGAACATAGTGGATACTAGGGATCAAACCCTAACAAAGCTAACTCAATTACATGATAAATCTCATCCAACCCATCACCGTCCAGCAAGCCTACGATGGAATTACTCATGCACGGCGGTGAGCATCATGAAATTGGTGATGGAGGATGGTTGATGATGACGACGGCGACGAATCCCCCTCTTCGGGGCCCCGAACGGACTCCAGATCAGCCCTCCCGAGAGAGATTAGGGCTTGGTGGCGGCTCTGTATCGTAAAACGCGATGATTTCTTCTCTCTAATTTTTTTCTCCCCGAAAGCCAATATATGGAGTTGGAGTTGGCGTTGGAGGGTCTCCAGGGGGCCCACGAGGGAGGGGTGCGCGCCCAGGAGGGGGGGGGGCGCCCCCCACCATCATGGACAGGGTGTGGGCCCCCTGGTCTTCATCTTTGGCGAGGATTTTTTATTATTTATTCTAAGATATTCCATGGAGTTTCAGGTCATTCCGAGAACTTTTGTTTTCTGCACAAAAAACAACATCATGGCAATTCTGCTGAAAACAACGTCAGTCCGGGTTAGTTCCATTCAAATCATACAAGTTAGAGTCCAAAACAAGGGCAAAAGTGTTTGGAAAAGTAGATACGACGGAGACGTATCAATAGGCAGCTCCCCTTGACTAGAGGAGGTGATCCTGCTCCGCCGGCGACCTCTGTCCAACCAGAGGTGCAGGGCAGCTTATTGACAGTGCTAAAGAGTGCTTCTATTGTCGATGAACATCGCGCCCTTTTGGGCGTGGTGATTGAGAAGGTTCAGGCCGCTGAAAGTGGACTGAATGAATCCTGCATCAACCTTATAAAAGGCTTGGAGGTAAGCTTTAGGAGTTTTTAGAAGATTTGTCATAGTATAGATAGTAGCCCCTGATACACTGTCCGGTGAAAGAAGGAACCGGGCAGGGGATCAAATTTCCTTCCACAGGAGACTCAGTGCATGACATATATCTCTTCCTTTATAAACAGGCGTCTGCAGCGACTGCCGCCTCTCATACTGCGGAAGTATCCGGACTAAAGCAGAGTCTGGAGCGGGCCGAAGAAGAACTTGGCCGAGTGAAGTAGTTGGAGGACAATCAAGGTATGTCGAAACCTTGTTAAGTTTAGCACAATTAAGTAGGTGTGCCTAATGAAAGTATATATATTGCACGCTCTAGGGGCGAATGTTGAAATTGAGGCATTGAAGAAGGCTGTGTCCTTAGCCAAAAAGAAGGCAACCGCGGAACAGGCCCTTTTTGAGAAGCACGAGGCCAGGGTCATTGAAGCTGAACGAGAGCTTCAGGAGGCCGTGCAGAGAAGCGAGGCTTTGGAGCAGAGTCTATCATTGAAAGAATCCGAACTCGCCCAAGCTCTCCAAGCCGCAACTGATGCTTGGGAGGAAGCCCAAGGTGCTCTGGAGGACATTCAGGAGGCGAGGAAGATTGCGGCTAGTAAGGCTTTTTCCTATTCAAAGTGATTGTTTACGCCGTAGCAGGGAAAATTCAAGGTGACAAATGGACTTCTGATTTCTCCAGGGGCATTTGCGGATCTTCCACGCAGCATATCTGATGATGCTCAATTCTATCGAACTGAGGAGAAGAAGACTATGGAAAATCTTTTCTGGTCGTAGTATTTGGCACCGAATTATTCGGTGCCATTCGTCGATCAGCTGAAGCAGCTGGTCGAGCTGCACCAGGCGGCCGAACTAGCCATGAAGGATTTGATTGTCTGGCTATGGCCTGCCTAGCCTATTCCGAGCAGTTACTTTGGGCTCGTGAAGCGAATTGTGAGTGCCTATCCTCGGCTTGACGTCATTAAGCAGTCGGTTTGTATGGAAGGTGCGCGAATGGCATTTGCCCACACAAAAGTGCACTGGGGAAAGCTGGATGCTGAAAAGCTGATGACCGAGGGACCACCCGAGGGGAAGGAGCACCGCAAGCCCAAACTATATTACGATGGTGTCCTGAAAGGAGCCCGCCTTGTGGAGGAGCAATGTACCAAAGACATTGTATTTCCATGAAGGCAATCATGTTATCCTTTGTAAGGCGGAACAAAGTCACCTTTATTTATGTATTTGCCTTTTATATGAAAGTTTTTCCTCTTGCGCGGCCATTTTATATGTTAATTTTGAGAGTTGGCCAGTCGGCGGCTTCTGCCACCACGTAGGAAATACGGGGGTGTTCGGGATACACCTGAACACTCTTTACCCCATTCTTGGGTCCATAAAGGAGGTTTTCAGCACAGCGAACCAGGCAATCAGACTATAGGGCTTTATCACTCTCACTTAGCCATAGGAATTCGAGTATGGTAGGCGCAGCCCCTGGTGTCCGGAAGACCGCACGAGGGGCTCTAACAGCACCTGATCGGTAGACCAATCCATCGCACTCTGCATTTATTATGGTATTATGCGGAATAAATCCTTAAAGATTTTACAACCTCTCGAATAGCTGACCAGCTCTCGCCTTATCATGACAGTCAGTTTTCGGCTTTCTCTACTGAGGTGCTCGTCCGGAAGAACCGGGACACAATTGCAGTAGTTCTCCCAATGCCACCTTAGCCGATATTGCGGAACTTAAGGTACCAAAACATGGGAGCCGGGCAAACCCATCTAATGACCCAAGACATGATTCGGAGATGATGCATATAATGCTATAAGTTCGGGGTGCCGAGCGACCGAGAAGGTGGTCGGACTTTGTTGCCATAGTGCGGGTATGATGAAGCCCCTTGGTGTTTTAAGGCATAACACGGTATTTGGATGCCGTTATGACTAAAAATGTCAATGAGAGATGATAGAGGATAAGCGTCATATAACTCTACATGTTGTATTCTAGTAATATGTTTATGCGTATGGGTACTATTCATGTTGGTAAAGGAGGTATGACGGCGTAACCTGTTTAGACTGGACGAGAGGGAGCTGTGTGTGAATCCGAAGTATGTCCGGATTGTGTTCGGGGGAAATGTTCAAAGATTCCCCCTTTGCACGTCCGGGCTGATCTCCTGGCGCCAGTCCTATTATCCGCAAAAGAGATCATGCAAAGAAAATGCTGAGGGACGTATATGCGCCACGGAGCGGTTGAACCACAGGGCGTGGCCCTTCCAACTTATGCCGGGGTGTTTGACTGGCGCCTGGTCGAGCGAGCTATTCTGCCATGAGGTAGTTCGGACTCCTTTATTGGTGTTCGGGGGGTTGGCTGCCGAATTGAGGTTCGGTAAGGAGGCACAATTCACTGCTTCAGTGGCCGTATGCTCTTTGGCGCCAAAGTGGGGTTCAACCATGCCCGTAATTGTGACTATGTCACGTGGGCCTGGTATGGTACCACGTTGAATCGAGCCAACGTGGTTCGCCCCGGCAGTACGTAATAGTTACTGTATAGGGGGGTAGTGTCGAAGACTGACTCTCCGGTATGGTGATCATTCGCTGATCCGGAGACAACCTCTAGGGTGGTGTTTATAACGCTCACCGTGTTGGTTTGTGTAGGAGTTTCTTTTGCTCTGTATTGCATTGCTTTGAGACCCCTTTATTGTTTTTGGTGTATGACCGGCCGGCTTGTTTGAAGACCCAGCATTCTCTATTTGTATGATTGGCTGCCGATCCTGGGATACCATGAATTTGGCATGGGCGGTCGGGTATGCGGTCCAGGCCGGATGGGCCCGAATTGCTTTGTTGAAGCGGCTTTTTCCACTGACCAGACTGGGAGCCGCGGAATCCGGCATTGACTGTCGTCTCACGGGCATCATTATTATTGGGATGCTTATGTTTGTTGCGTCGATGTTTATGGATGCAATATCTGGCCTCTAATGTGCTAGGGGTGTTTGCTTTGTTGCTGTGACCCAGCCAGCTATCTTCGCCCGCACAAAAGTGGGTAATGAGTGTCGTTAGGGCCGCCATGGATTTTGGTTTCTCTTGGCCGAGGTATCGGGCGAGCCACTCTTCCCAGATACTATGTTTGAAGGCGGCTTCGGTGTCCGGACAGTCGGTGATTTGGTTCTTTTTTAGTAGGAACCGAGTCCAGAATCTCCTGGCTGACTCTCCGGGCTGTTGGGTAATGTGACCTAAGTCATCAGCATCTGATGGTCGCCTATAGGTGCTTTGGAAGTTGTTGAGGAACGCGTCCTCCAGGTTTTCCCAACTGTCAATGGAGTTCACCGGCAGGCTGCAGCCAGTGTTGGGCTGGTCCTTTGAGTTTAAAGGGAAGGTACTTGATGGCATGTAGATCATCACCATGGGCCATGTGAATGTGGAGAAGAAAATCTTCGATCCATACCACGGGGTCTGTTGTACCATCGTATGATTCGATGTTTGCGGGTTTAAACTCTTCTGGGAATTCGTGGTCCATTATCTCATCAGTGAAGCAGAGGGGGTGTGTGGCGCCTCTGTGCCGGGTTATGTCGCTACGCAGTGCTATGTCTGGCCGGTTATGTTCAGCCTGGCCGGACTTATTATTAGTGTATCCAGCATGACGTTCATCGTCATGTGTTGTGGCGCGCCCCCGTGATCCATAGATCGATCTTGGTTGTCCTGCGTTGTTTTCCAAGATGTTTCGCAGGTCCTGCGCATTGCCCCGGGCCGTAGTGAACTGGCGTGGGGGTGCGGGCTAGTATTCGGTCTGATACGCCGTTTTATCCCGGACACGAGGTGGCCGGTTAGCCTCGTCTTGTGCTGGTAGTGTAGGCTCTACGGCCTCCTCCTCTAGTTGAGGTAGCAACTTGTGCTTTGGGTAACCCTTGGTAGGGGGCTCGAGTCCATATTCCTCGGCCGCCAGGACCTTGGTCCATCTGTCTACGAGCAGATCTTGATCATCTTGGAGCTGATGTTGCTTCTTTTTCAGGCTTCTTGTAGTGGCTATAAGCCGGCGCTTAAAGTGCTCCTGCTCTATTGGATCTTCGGGTACGCCGAATTCATCGTCGCCGAGGCTCACCTCATCTTCGGAGGGAGGCATATAGTTGTTATCCTCCACGTATCCGTCCGTCGCATGTTCCTCTGGGCTGACCTGCCCGTGTTCATGTTCGGCTTGTTCAAAGGTAGGCTGATCAAGATTGTATTCCTCTTCGGCACCATCTGGGTTGTTTTCTTCTCCTGTGCCAGTATTTCTATGGAGGGGCTTAGAGCGGCGCCGATGACGCCCATGCTTTGGTTTCTTCCCTAAGGAGTTATCTTCTGTTGCCTCATCGCCATTGTTTTCTTTGGGGGTGTCCACCATGTATATATCATACGAAGAGGTGGCTGTCCAGCGCCCTGTGGGCGGTGGTTCCTGTTCTTCTCCCGCATCGTCGTCTATATCGTCGATGTCTTCGGAGTCGAAGTCAAGCACGTCGGTCAAATCATCGACAGTGGCTATTAAGTGGGTGGTGGGTGGGTAACGAATTTCTTCGTCGCCTGCTTCCCACTCGAGCCGGACATAGTTTGGCCAGGAATCTCCTGCCAAAGAGAGAGACCTTAATGAATTTAGCACATCGCCAAAGAGGGAGTGCTGAAAGATATCCGCGGTGGTGAACTCCATTACTGGAGCCCAATTGGACTCGATGGGCCCGGGCGCGCGTGGTTCTGAACCCACATCCGGACACAGGTTCTGGGGTCCGGTGACGCAGTTTCCCTTAACGGCGGAGTCTATATTCGGCTCTACCGCCGAAGAGTATGTGGCCTCTGTTGCGGGGTCCATCCACCCGTCCTCGGACGACACGATCTGCCCCGGATTTAGGTCCAGAGCAGCTGCAGGGGCGATATCCCGAATACTGTCCGACAGCGGATTTAAGTCGTGCTCGTTGTGACTGTTCAGCGCTCCTGATATGGGCCCGAATCCGTCGAAGATCAAGTGTCCGCGGATATCGGCCGTGTAATTCAAGTTGCCGAACCTGACCTGATGGCCAGGGGCATAGCTGTCAATCTGCTCTAGATGGCCAAGCAAGTTGGCCCGCAGTGCGAAGCCGCCAAACACGAAGATCTATCCGGGTAGAAAAGTCTCGCCCTGGACTGCGTTGTTGAAGGTTGAGGGAGCCATCGAGCCTTGCAGCAATGACATAGAGGAACTCTCAATGAAAGCACCAATGTCGGTGTCAAACCGGCGGATCTCGGGTAGGGGGTCCCGAACTGTGCGTCTAAGGCTGATGGTAATAGGAGGCAGGGGGCACGATGTTTTACCCGGGTTCGGGCCCTCTCGATGGAGGTAATACCCTACTTCCTGCTTGATTGATCTTGATGCTATGAGTATTACAAGAGTTGATCTACCACGAGATCGTAGAGGCTAAACTCTAGAAGCTAGCCTATGGTATGATTGTTGTTGTCCTACAGACTAAACCCTCCGGTTTATATAGACACCGGAGGGGGCTAGGGTTACACAGAGTCGGTTACAGAGAAGGAAATCTATCATCCGGATCGCCAAGCTTGCCTTCCACGCAAAGGAGAGTCCCATCCGGACACGGGACAAAGTCTTCAGTCTTGTATCTTCATAGTCCAGCAGTCCGGCCAAAGTATATAGTCCGGCAGTCTGGATACCCCCTTATCCAGGACTCCCTCAATGGGATCATGCATTACGGAACAAGTAAAGTGACTTGCCGGTAATGAGATTGAACGAGGCATTAGGATACCGACGATCGAATCTTGGGCAAGTAAGGTACCGATTGACAAAGGGAATTGTATACGGGATTGCTTGAATCCTCGACATCGTGGTTCATCCGATGAGATCATCGTGGAATATGTGGGAGTCAACATGGGTATCCAGATCCCGCTGTTGGTTATTGGACGGAGAGCTGTTTTGGTCATGTCTACATGATTCCCGAACCCGTAGGGTCTACACACTTAAGGTTCGATGACACTAGGGTTATACGGAAGATTTGTACGTGATTACCGAATGTTGTTTGGAGTCCCGGATGAGATCCCGGATGTCACGAGGAGTTCCGGAATGGTCCGGTGGTGAAGATTTATATATGGGAAGTCATCATACGGTCACCGGAAATATTCGGGGGTATACCGGTATTGTACCGGGACCACCGGAAGGGTTCCGGGGTCCACCGGGTGGGTCCACCTGCCCCGAAGGGCGTTATGGGCTGTAGGTGGAAGGGAACCAGCCCCAAGTGGGTTGGGCGCCACCCCCCCTAGGGCCCATGCGCCTAGGGTTGGGGGGAACCGTAAAGGGGGTGCCCCCTTGGCTTGGGGGGCAAGCCCCCTCCCCCTTGGCCGCCGCCCCCCCTCTAGATCCCATCTAGAGGGGTCGCCCCCCTTCCCCCTTCTCCCTATAAATAGAGGGGTGGAGGGAGGGGTGCAGCACCACATCCAAGGCGCAGGCCCTCCCCTCCCCAACACCTCTCCTCCTCCGCAAGAGCTTGGCGAAGCCCTGCCGGAGAACTACCACTCCATCACCACCACGGTGTCGTGCTGCTGTTGGAGCCTTATTCCTCAACCTCTCCCTCCTCCTTGCTGGATCAAGGCGCAGGAGACGTCACCGGGCTACACGTGTGTTGAACGCGGAGGCACCGTTGTTCGGTGCTTAGATCTGATTCGACCGCGATCTGAATCGCTACGTGTATGACTCCTCCAACCGCGTTCTTGCAACGCTTCCGACTCGCGATCTTCAAGGGTATGAAGATGCACTCCCCTCTCTCTCGTTGCTAGTTACTCCATAGATTGATCTTGGTGATGCGTAGAATTTTTTTAATTTCTGCAACGATCCCCAACAGTGGCATCATGAGCTAGGTCTATGTGTAGTTTCTCTGCATGAGTAGAACACAAGTTTGTTGTGGGCGTCGATTTTTTTAATTAACTTGTCACTACTAGTCTTATCTTGTTTTGGCGGCATCATGGGATGAAGCGGCCCTGACCGACCTTACACGTACGCTTATGTGAGACGGGTTCCACCGACTGACATGCACTAGTTGCATAAGGTGACTAGCGGGTGTCTGTCTCTCCCACTTTAGTCGGACCGGATTTGATGAAAAGGGTCCTTATGAAGGGTAAATAGCAATTGGCATATCATGTTGTGGTTTTGGCATAGGTAAGAAACGTTCTTGCTAGAAACCTATAGCAGCCACGTAAAAACTTGCAACAACAATTAGAAGACGTCTAACTTGTTTTTGCAGCATATGCCGTGTGATGTGATATGGCCAAAAGGATGTGATGAATGATATATATGTGATGTATGAGATTGATCATGTTCTTGTAATAGGAATCACGACTTGCATGTCGATGAGTATGACAACCGGCAGGAGCCATAGGAGTTGTCTTAATTTATTGTATGACATGCGTGTCAATGAATAACGCCATGTAATTACCTTACTTTAGTGCTAAACCGTTAGCCATAGTAGTAGAAGTAATAGTTGGCGAGACAACTTCATGAAGACATGGTGATGGAGATCATGGTGTCATGCCGGTAATGATGATGATCATGGCGCCCCGAAGATGGAGATCAAAAGGAGCAAAATGATATTGGCCATATCATGTCACTATTTGATTGCATGTGATGTTTATCATGTTTTACATCTTATTTGCTTAGAACGACGGTAGCATAAATAAGATGATCCCTCATAAAAATTCAAGAAAGTGTTCCCCCTAACTGTGCACCGTTGCGAAGGTTTGTTGTTTCGAAGCACCACGTGATGATCGGGTGTGATAGATTCTAACGTTCGAATACAACGGGCGTAGGCCAGATTTACACAAGCAAAACACTTAGGTTGACTTGACGAGCCTAGCATATACAGACATGGCCTCGGAATACAAGAGACCGAAAGGTCGAACATGAGTCATATAGAAGATACGATCAACATTAAGATGTTCACCGATGATGACTAGTCCGTCTCACGTGATGATCGGACACGGCCTAGTTGACTCGGATCATGTATCACTTAGATGACTAGAGGGATGTCTATCTGAGTGTGAGTTCATTAAATAATTTGATTACGTGAACTTAATTATCAAGAAGTTAGTCTAAAAATCTTTAGAATGTCTTGTAGATCAAATGGCCCACGCTAATGTTGTCCTCAACTTCAACGCGTTCCTAGAGAAAACCAAGCTGAAAGACAATGGTAGCAACTATACAGACTGGGTCCGGAACTTGAGGCATCCTCATAGATGCCTAGAAAGCATATGTCCTTTAAGCACCGCTAGGTGAAGCACCTGTCCCAGCGAACCAAGGCGTTATGAACGCCTGGCAGTCGCGTGTTGATGATTACTCCCTGGTTCAGTGCGGCATGCTTTACAGCTTAGAACCGGGGCTCCGAAAGCGTTTTGAGCAGCACGGAGCATATGAGATGTTCCAAGAGCTGAAAATGGTTTTCCAAGCTCATGCCTGGGTCGAGAGATATGAAGTCTCTGACAAGTTCTACAGTTGTAAGATGGAGGAGAATAGTTTCGTCAGCGAACACATACTCAAAATGTCTGGGTTACACAACCGCTTGTCCCAGCTGGGAGTTAATCTCCCGGATGATGCGGTCGTTGACAGAATCCTTCAGTCGCTCCCACTAAGCTACAAGAGCTTTGTGATGAACTTCAATATGCAGGGAATGGAGAAAACCATTCCTAAGGTATATTCGATGCTGAAATCAGCGGAGGTGGAAATCAAAAAGGAACATCAAGTGTTGATGGTGAATAAAACCACTAAGTTCAAGAAAGGCAAGGGTAAAAAGGGCTTCAAGAAAGAAGACAAGGGAGTTGCCGTGCCCGGTAAGCAAGCTGCCGGGAAGAATCCAAAGAATGGACCCAAGCCTGTGACCGAGTGTTTTTATTGCAAGGGAAATGGTCACTGGAAGCGGAACTGCCCCAAGTACTTAGCGGACAAGAAGGCCGGCAACAAGAAAGGTATATGTGATATACATGTTATTGATGTGTACCTTACCAGTACTCATAGTAGCTCCTGGGTATTTGATACCGGTGCGGTTGCTCATATTTGTAACTCAAAACTGGAGCTGCAGAATAAGCGGAGACTGGCGAAGGACAAGGTGACGATGCGCGTCGGGAATGGTTCCAAAGTCGATGTCATCGCCGTCGGCACGCTACCTCTACATTTACCTATGGGGTTAATTTTAAACCTCAATAATTGTTATTTAGTGCCAGCTTTGATCATGAACATTGTATCCGGATCTCGTTTAATACGAGATGGCTACTCATTTAAATTCGAGAATAATGGTTGTTCTATTTGTATGAGAGATATGTTTTATGGTCATGCCCCGCTGGTCAATGATTTATTCTTAATGAATCTCGAACGTAATGTTACACATATTCATGGTGTGAATACCAAAAGATGTAAGGTTGATAATGATAGTCCCACATACTTGTGGCACTGCCGCCTTGGTCACATTGGTGTCAAACGCATGAAGAAGCTCCATGCAGATGGACTTTTGGAGTCTCTTGATTATGAATCATTTGACACGTGCGAACCATGCCTCATGGCCAAAATGACCAAGACTCCGTTCCCCGGAACAATGGAGCGAACAACCAACTTATTGGAAATCATACATACTGATGTGTGCGGTCCAATGAGCGTTGAGGCTCGTGGTGGCTATCGTTATGTTCTCACCCTCACTGATGACTTAAGTAGATATGGGTATGTCTACTTAATGAAACACAAGTCTGAGACCTTTGAAAAGCTCAAGGAATTTCAAAGTGAGGTTGAAAATCAACGTGACAGGAAAATAAAGTTCTTACGATCAGATCATGGAGGGGAATATTTGAGTCACGAATTTGGCACACACTTAAGGAAATGTGGAATCGTTTCACAACTCAAGCCGCCTAGAACACCTCAGCGTAATGGTGTGTCCGAATGTCGTAATCGCACTCTATTGGATATGGTGCGATCTATGATGTCTCTTACCGATCTACCGCTCTCATTTTGGGGCTATGCTTTAGAGACTGCCGCATTCACTTTAAATAGGGCTCCGTCGAAATCCGTTGAGATGACACCGTATGAATTATGGTTTGGGAAGAAACCTAAGCCGTCGTTTCTAAAAGTATGGGGATGCGATGCTTATGTCAAGAAACTTCAACCTGAAAAGCTCGAACCCAAGTCGGAAAAATGCGTCTTCATAGGATAACCTAAGGAAACCATTGGGTATACCTTCTACCTCAGATCCGAAGGCAAGATCTTTGTTTCCAAGAACGGGTCCTTTCTGGAGAAAGAGTTTCTCTCGAAAGAAGTAAGTGGGAGGAAAGTAGAACTTGATGAAGTACTGCCTCTTGAAGTAGAAAGTAGCACAGCTCAGGAAGATGTTTCTGTGGTGCCTGCACCGGCTAGAGAGGAGGTTAATGATGATGATCAAGGTACTTCGGATCAAGTTGCTACCGAACTTCATAGGTCCACGAGGACACGTTCAACACCAGAATGATATGGCAACCCTGTCCTAGAAATCATGTTGTTAGACAACGGTGAACCTTCGAACTATGAAGAAGCGATGGCGGGCCCAGATTCCAACAAATGGCTTGAGGCCATGCAATCCGAGATAGGATCCATGTATGAAAACAAAGTATGGACTTTGACAGACTTGCCCGATGATCGGCGAGCGATAGAAAATAAATGGATCTTTAAGAAGACGAACGTGGATGATAATGTTACCATCTATAAAGCTCGACCTGTCGCTAAGGGTTATCGACAAGTTCAAGGGTTTGACTACGATGAGACCTTCTCACCCGTAGCGAAGCTGAAGTCCGTCCGAATCATGTTAGCAATTGCCGAATTCTACGATTATGAGATATGACAAATGGACGTCAAAACGGCATTCCTTGACGGCTTTCTTAAGGAAGAATTGTATATGATGCAGCCGGAAGGTTTTGTGGATCCTAAGAATGCTAACAAGGTATGCAAGCTCCAGCGCTCCATCTATGGGCTGGTGCAAGCATCTTGGAGTTGGAACATTCGCTTTGATGAAATGATCAAAGTGTTTGGGTTTATGCAGACTTATGGAGAAGCCCGCGTTTACAAGAAAGTGAGTGGGAGCTCTGTAGCATTTCTCATATTATATGTGGATGACATAGTGTTGATGGGAAATGATATAGAACTCTTGGAAAGCATAAAGGCCTACTTGAATAAGTGTTTTTCAATGAAGGACCTTGGAGAAGCTGCTTACATATTAGGCATCAAGATCTATAGAGATAGATCGAGACGCCTCATAGGTCTTTCACAAAGCACATACCTTGATAAGATATTGAAGAAGTTCAATATGGATCAGTCCAAGAAAGGATTCTTGCCTGTATTGCAAGGTATGAAATTGAGCTCAGCTCAAAGCCGGACCACGGCAGAAGATAGAGAAAAGATGAGTGTCATCCCCTATGCCTCAGCCATAGGGTCTATTATGTATGCCATGTTGTGTACCAGACCTAATGTAAACCTTGCCGTAAGTTTGATAGGAAGGTACCAAAGTAATCCCGGCATGGAACACTGGACAGCAGTCAAGAATATCCTGAAGTACCTGAAAAGGACTAAGAATATGTTTCGCGTTTATGGAGGTGACGAAGAGCTCGTCGTAAAGGGTTACGTTGATGCTAGCTTCGACACAGATCTGGATGACTCCAAGTCACAAACCGGATACATGTATATTTTGAATGGTGGGGCAGTAAGCTGGTGCAGTTGCAAGCAAAGCGTCATGGTGGGATCTACATGTGAAGCGGAGTACATGGCAGCCTCGGAGGCAACACATGAAGTAATCTGGATGAAGGAGTTCATTACCGACCTAGGAGTTATTCCCAATGCGTCGGGCCCGATGACTCTCTTCTTTGACAACACTAGAGCTATTGCCCTTGCCAAGGAGCCCAGGTTTCACAAGAAGACCAGACACATCAAGCGTCGCTTCAACTCCATTCGTGAAAATGTTCAAGATGGAGACATAGATATTTGTAAGTGCATACGGATCTGAATGTCGCAGATCCGTTGACTAAACCTCTTCCGTGAGCAAAACATGATCAACACCAAAACTCTATGGGTGTTCGATTCATCACAATGTAACTAGATTATTGACTCTAGTGTAAGTGAGAAACTATTGGAAATATGCCCTAGAGGCAATAATAAAATGGTTACTATTATATTTCCTTGTTCATGATAATTGTCTATTGTTCATGCTATAATTGTATTGATCGGAAACCATAATACATGTGTGAATACATAGACCACACCATGTCCCTAGTGAGCCTCTAGTTGACTAGCTCGTTGATCAACAGATGGCCATGGTTTCCTAACTATGGACATTGGATGTCATTGATAACGGGATCACATCATTAGGAGAATGATGTGATGGACAAGACCCAATCCTAAGCATAGCACAATATCGTGTAGTTCGTTTGCTAGAGCTTTTCTAATGTCAAGTATCATTTCCTTAGACCATGAGATCGTGCAACTCCCGGATACCGTAGGAATGCTTTGGGTGCACCAAACGTCACAACGTAACTGGGTGGCTATAAAGGTGCACTACAGGTATCTCCGAAAGTGTCTGTTGGGTTGGCACGGATAGAGACTAGGATTTGTCACTCCGTATGACGGAGAGGTATCTCTGGGCCCACTCGGTAATGCATCATCATAATGAGCTCAATGTGACTAAGTAGTTGGTCACAGGATCATGCATTACGGAACGAGTAAAGTGACTTGCCGGTAACGAGATTGAACGAGGTATTGGGATACCGATGATCGGATCTCGGGCAAGTAACGTACCGATTGACAAAGGGAATTGTATACGGGATTGCTTGAATCCTTGACATCGTGGTTTATCCGATGAGATCATCGTGGAACATGTGGGAGTCAACATGGGTATCCAAATCCCGCTGTTGGTTATTGGCCGGAGAGCTGTCTCGGTCATATCTACATGATTCCCGAACTCGTAGGGTCTACACACTTAAGGTTCGATGGTGCTAGGGTTATAAGGAAGATTTGTATGTGATTACCGAATGTTGTCCG
Source organism: Triticum aestivum (assembly GCF_018294505.1). Lineage (NCBI taxonomy): Eukaryota > Viridiplantae > Streptophyta > Magnoliopsida > Poales > Poaceae > Triticum > Triticum aestivum. The sequence continues at coordinate 430,058,616 of NC_057801.1, forward strand.
GAGTCCCAGATGAGATCCCGTACGTCACGAGGAGTTCCGGAATGGTCCGGAGGTGAAGATTTATATATGGGAAGTCATCATACGGTCACCGGAAATATTTGGGGGTATACCGGTATTGTACCGGGACCACCGGAGGGGTTCCGGGGGTCCACCGGGTGGGTCCATCGGCCCGGGAGGGCCTTATGGGCTGTAGGTGGAAGGGAACCAGCCCCAAGTGGGCTGGGCGCCACCCCCCTAGGGCCCATGGGCCTAGGGTTGGGGGGAACCCTAAAGGGGGCGCCCCCCTTGGCTTGGGGGGCAAGCCCCCTCCCCCTTGGCCGCTGCCCCCCCTCTAGATCCCATCTAGAGGGGCCGGCCCCCTTCCCCCTTCTCCCTGTAAATAGAGGGGTGTTTCGGGAGGGGTGTAGCACCACATCCAAGGCGCAGCCCCTCCCCTCCCCAACACCTTTCCTCCTCCACAAGAGCTTGACGAAGCCCTGCCGGAGAACTGCCACTGCATCACCAGCACGTCGTCGTGCTGCTGTTGGAGCCTTCTTCCTCAACCTCTCCCTCCACCTTGCTGGATCAAGGCGCGGGATATGTCACCGGGTTGCACGTGTGTTGAACGCGGAGGCACCTTGTTCGGTGCTTAGATCGGATTCGGCCGCGATCTGAATCCCTACGTGTATGACTCCTCCAACTGTGTTCTTGCAACGCTTCTGACTCGCGATCTTCAAGGGTATGAAGATACACTCCCCTCTCCCTCGTTGCTAGTTACTCCATAGATTGATCTTGGTGATGCGTAGAATTTTTTTAATTTCTGCAACGATCCCCAACACCTTCCGGGCCATCGGTGCTACCAAGGGGAATCACAGTTGCTTCTCATCCGGGATATCGGCGCTGCAACGCCGGAGGAGTTGCATCCCATGGATCTCGCCACGATGACAGAGCTGCAGTGCAGCACAAGCGGCATCACGACCCGTCGAGTTTGCCGACGACGGTGCTGCAATGGAGGGACGCTGCGGTTGCTTCTCATCTAGGACATCGGCGCTGCAAAGCCAGGGGAGCTGCATCCCCGTGGATCTCGCCATGGCGGCGGAGCTGCAGTGCAACACAAGCGACGTCGCGACCCGTGGAGCTCGCCTTTGTCGGTGCTGCAATGGAGCTCTCGCCGCCGGCTCCCGGTGCTGCGTTGCAGCGCTTGCCGACGCCTCTTGAAGCTGTAGTGCAACGCTCGGTGCTCTAATGGAGCTCTCAACGTCGACTCCTGGTGCTATGTAGCAGAGCTCGCCGATGACTCTCGGAGTTGCGACGCAACGCTCGATGTTGGTGCTGCAGAGGAGCGCTCGCCGGTAGCTCTCAGAGCTGCAACAAAGCAGTTGGCGACAGCTCCCAGCATTTGCAAACCAGTGCTTACCGTTGCGACGCAACGCTCGGTGATGGTGCTGCAGTGGAGCGCTCGCCGGCAGCTCTCAAAGCTGCGATGCGGTGGCTGACGGCAGCTCCGGGCGTTGCAATGTAGTGCTTGCCGGCGGCAGCCGTGATGCTTTGGGGCGGCGGCGTGTTGCTGCCTTGCTACGACGAGAGGGATCGAAGCAGGGGGTAGTTGGTGTGATGCGAGAGAAGGACGGCGTGCGTGGCTGCGTGCATTGATTATTTTTAAGGGCTAGGATAAATAGATGAGACGACTGGCGACCCGGCTGATTTCCTAGAGAAATCAGCCGGTTTATTTGTAGCAGCCGCCTTTTCTTTTACCTACTGCAGATAAAGAGAGAAAAATATTGCACACAAAAAACATTAAAATATATATAGATTATGTGTTAATTAGAGAGAAAGGGTCAATATGCACCCATAAACTTGTCATGGAGAGTTTGTCAATCGACATTTCATTTGAATAAAAGTAATTACGTACCTTTTGATCAACTCCTTTCGATGTAGGACTATAAACCAATGGAAAAGTGTGGGACATCGTCTATTATATTATGTATCTCACTCCCATATATTTGGATTTTCTATGCATTGTATTTAAGTGGAAAAAAATTGACACACATGTGAAAGCTGGATGAGTGAATAAGATGGAGAGCAGCATGTTCGAATGCTCCATGGTGTACATGTGCTAAATACTCTCTCAGTTTCTAAATATTTGTCTTTCTAGAGATTTCAACAAATGACTATATACAAAGAAAAAAATATGTCTATATACATTGGTATGTGATATTCCATTTGAAATCTTTAAAAAGACAAATATTTAGAAACAGAGGGAGTATTACGCCACAAAGATAAAAATTGTCGTAGAAAGCAACCAAGAAAACTAGAGAACACTTTTGTTACCCTAGATAGGAACAATGTCGAGCATGTTGACCTATGTACACAGTATTCATGGCGATCTTGGCCGCTAAACAATTAAATGAAGCTTAGCTAAAAAAAGCTAAGCACTTCAGTAAAAAAATTAGTTGCTAAGTATTTTCATGCACTTAGGGCATCTCCAACGCCGACCCTCAAACCTCCTGCAATTATCCAGACCGTTTTGTTCGGACCACGAAAGCCATCCAACATCGATCTCTATTGGTCTGCAGGGCGGTGCGGACACGATTTCTCCTGTAAACCGAAGACAAGTGAGTGAGGTTTGCGGGAGTCTGGACCGCTCCCAAGCTCGTTTCTGACAGCCCTGGCCCACCAAAAACTCGTCACCCACTCCTCCCGCGCTTTTCTTCTGATGCACGCGGTGCTTACCTCGCTGCATTCATGCTGACCCAAAGCACACGGAGGCCGGCATTTTTTTGTAAAAGGATGTTAAACCCCCGGCCTCTGCATCAACCGGTGCATGCAGCCATCTTTATTAACACGGAGGTCGGCATTGATGGCGCAATGTGACCGGAGGGAGGGCGGCGCTGACCGACGCGACCTCCCGGCAGCCGCCGTTTCAATAGAGATGCAGGTTCCCGAGGAACCAACTATGGCCGATGCGCCACATTGAAGCGGTTGATCGGCCCTTTGCAAGGCTTGGTAGTGGCTATTTAAGCGGCGCTCCGGCGCCGTCCGAATCGCATCTTCCTCCCCGTCCATCTTCCTCCACATTTCCGGCAATGGGCAAGTATTGGGCGTCGGTGCCGGCAGGCGGTTCCGAGACGGGATATGGCGGCTCGTGGAGACGCCGCCCTCAAACTCCAGGGTCGTCGTCCTCGTCAGCTGGCGGCGACTCGACGCAGGTGAAGATCGCCATCTCCTCCGGCGACGAGGAGTACCACCAACCACCACTACTGCAGTCCACGCCGGCGGTGCCAGGCCAGGTCAACACCAGCATTGACGCGGAGTTCAGTGAGCAGATGGAGCTGATTCTTCGTCGATCCATCGTCCACACCAATGGCCCGGCTCCGCCACTAGGGGTGCTCCTCCCCGTGAAGCCGGAGCCGGCATTCCCTCGAGCTCTTCGTCGCCCCGCAGTCGTGACACCGAAATCATACGCCGCATCAAAGAAGAGTGGATCTCTCCGCCACCCTGGCACATCAAGGAACGGCTCTTGCTGCCGCCCTGCCCAAGGCGCGCGGGCGCATTCTGCACTACCTTTGTAGCGGCGGCTCGTCGTCGTCATCCCAGAGCTCCATGACAGTGCAGGAGTACGCCGAGCGGGAGCAGAGCCGGTGGGGTAGCCGCAACATCGCCCACCGATCCAAATTCAAAGACCCGGACGTCTCTGAGGGAGTCCTGGATTAGGGGGTCCTCGGACAGCCGGACTATATGCTTATGCTGGACTATTAGACTATGAAGATACAAGATTGAAGACTTCGTCCCGTGTCCGGGTGAGACTCTCCTTTGCGTGGAAGGAAAGCTTGGCAATTCGGATATGTAGATTCGCTTCTCTGTAACTGACTCTGTGTAACCCTAGCCCCCTCCGGTGTCTATATAAACCGGAGGGTTTAGTCCGTAGGACAACAACAATCATAATCATAGGCTAGCTTCTAGGGTTAGCCTCTACGATCTTGTGGTAGATCAACTTTTGTAATACTCATATCATCAAGATCAACCAAGAAGGAAGTAGGGTATTACCTCCATAGAGAGGTCCCGAACCTGGGTAAACATCGTGTCCCCCACCTCCTGTTACCATTAGCCTTAGACGCACAGTCGGGACCCCCTACCCGAGATCCGCCAGTTTTGACACCGACATTGGTGCTTTCATTGAGAGTTCCACTGTGTCGTCACCATAAGGCTTGATGGCTCCTTCAATCATCTACAACGACGCGGTCCAAGGTGAGGTTTTCCTCCCCGGACAGATCTTCGTATTCGGTGGCTTCGCACTGCGGGCTAACTCGCTTGACCATCTGGAGCAGATCTATAGCTACGCCCCTGGCCATCAGGTCAGGTTTGGAAGCCTGAACAACACTGCCGACATCCGCTAAGACTTGATCTTCGACAAATTCGAGCCCATGACAGGTACACCCCACGGCCACGATGAGCACGACCTAGATCTGCCATCAGACGGTGTTCAGGAGGTCTCACCTACAGCTGCCCTGGCTTTAGATCCAGTGCAGATCATGCCATCCGAGGACGGGAGGATGGACCCCGCCACGGAAGCCGCACACTCAACGGCGATAGAGCCGAACACAGATTTCACTTCCAATGAGGTTTGTGTCATCGGACCCTCGGACTCGTCTTCGGCCATAGGCTCCGAACCGCGCGTATCCACGCCCATCGGATCTAACTGGGCACCGATCTTGGAGTTCAGCTCCACGAACATCTTTCAGCACTCACCCTTGGGCGACGTGCTAAACTCATTAAAATCTCTCTCCTTGTTGGGAGACTCTTGGCCGAACTATGTCCGGCTTGAGTGGGAAGCGGACAACGAAGTAATTCGTTACCCACCCACCACCCACTTAATAGGCACTGTCGACGACTTAACCGACATGCTTGATTTCGACTCCAAAGACATCGACAGTATGGACGACGATGCCGAAGAAGAACAGGAACCACCGCCCACAGGGCGCTGGACAGCCACCTCATCATACAACATATATATGGTGGACACACCCAAAAAAACAATGGCAAGGATCAAAAGGATGCAACGGAGGATAATCCTCTTGAGAAGCAGCCGAAGCGCCAATGTTAGCGGTGCCGCTCTAAACCACGTCAGGGCAGAAACAGCGATAGCGGCACAAGAGATAATAGCACTCCGGATGATGTCGAAGACGAAAACAAACCCGCCCAGCCAAGCTTTGAACAGGCTGGACGGGAGGACGGGCAAGCTAGCCCCGATGAACAGGCCATGAATGAAGACTCAGAGGATGACAATTACATGCCCCTCTCCGAAGACGAGGTGAGCCTCGGCGACGAAGAATTTACCATGCCTGAGGATCCCGTCGAGCAGGAGCGCTTTAAGCGCCGGCTTATAGCCACTGCAAAGATCCTAAAGAAAAAACAACAACAGCTTCAAGCTGATCAAGATCTGCTCACTGATAGATGGACTGAGGTCCTGGTGGTCGAGGAATACGGACTCGAGCACCCAGCCAAAAGCTACCCAAGGCGCAGGTTGTTACCTCAATTCGAGAACGAGGCACTAGAGCCTATACTACCAGCACAGGATGTGGCTGACCGACCACCTCGTGGACGAGACAAAGCAGCGTATCAGTCCGAACACCAGCCCGCACCCCGTCGTCGAACAAAAAGAAACACGAAGGCCCGAGGCTACACGTATGTCCTGCGAGACGAATTGGAAAACAAAGCAGGACAGTCAAGATTGATCTACGGATCGCGGGGGCACGCCCTAACACGTGACGATGACCGCCACGCCGGATATACTAAATACAAATCCGTCCGGGCCGAATACAGTAGACCAGATTCATCCGAACTGCGTCGCGATGTAGCCCGGCATAGAGGCGCCGCACACCCCCTATGCTTCACTGGCGAAGTAATGGAGCATGAATTCCCATAAGGGTTTAAACCTGTAAACATCGAACCATATGATGGGACAACAGACCCCGCGGTATGGATTGAAGATTTCCTTCTCCACATTCACATGGCCTGCGGCGATGATCTCCATGCCATCAAGTACCTCCCACTAAAACTCAAGGGACCACCTCGGCACTGACTGAATAGTCTGCCGGGAGACTCCATTGGCATTTGGGAGAACCTGGAAGACGCATTCCTTGACAACTTTCAGGGCACTTATGTGCGACCACCGGACGCTGACGACTTAAGTTACGTAACCCAACAGCCCGGAGAGTCAGCCAGGAAATTCTGGACTCGGTTCTTAACTAAAAAGAACCAAATCGTCGACTGTCCGGATGGCGAAGACCTAGCGGCCTTTAAGCATAACATCCATGACGAGTGGCTCGCCCGACACCTCGGCCAAGAGAAACCGAAGTCCATGGCAGCCCTTATGACACTCATGACCCGCTTTTGCGCGGGCGAGGATAGCTGGTTGGCTCGTAGCAACAGCACATCAAGAAATCCTGGCACTTCAGACGCCAGAGATAGCAACGGCAAGCCCCGACGTAACAGACACAAGCGTCGCAATAATGGCAATAATGCCGAAGACACGATCGTCAATGCCGGATTCAGTGGCTCCAAGTCCGATCAACAGAAAAAGCCATTTAAAAGAAACAATCTGGGCCTGTCCAGTCTGGCCCGCATACTCGATTGTCCATGTCAAATCCACGGCACCCACAATAAACCAGCCAACCACACCAACAGAGAATGTTGGGTATTTAAATAGGCCGGCAAACTAAATGCCGAAAACAAGGAAAAGGGGTCGCATAGTGATGACGACGAGGAGCCCCGGCCACCAAACACAGGGGGACAGAAGAAATCCCCCCCCCCCAATTCAAAATGGTAAATATGATATACGCCACCCATATCCCCAAGCGGGAGCAGAAGCGCGCACTAAGGGACGTCTACGCAATGGAGCTAGTCGCCCCAAAGTTCAACCCATGGTCTTCCTGTCCGATCACCATCGATCGTAGGGACCATCCGACCAGTATTCGTCATGGCGGCTCAGCCACACTGGTACTTGACCCTATTATTGATGGATTCCACCTCACACGAGTCCTCATGGACGGTGGCATCAGCTTGAACCTGCTTTATCAGGATACAGTGCACAAAATAGGCATCGAGCCCTCAAGGATAAAACCCACCAAAACCACCTTCAAAGTTGTCATACCAGGTGTAGAGGCATGTTGTACAGGCTCAATCACACTGGAAGTGGTCTTCGGATCCCCGGACAACTTCCGGAGCAAGGAGTTAATTTTGATATCGTCCCCTTCCGCAGTGGTTATCATGTACTGCTTGGACGAATCGCACTCGCTCGATTCAATGCGGTGCCACACTATGCCTACCTCAAGCTCAAGATGCCCGGCCCTCGTGGTGTTATAACAGTCAATGGAAATACAGAGTGCTCCCTCCGTACGGAGGAGCACACCGCAGCCCTCGCAACAGAAGTATAGAGCAGCCTCCTCAGGCAGACCCTCAAATCGGCAATAAAGCCCCCGGACACCGTCAAGCGAATCCGAACTACTCTGCAACAGGATCGTCCGGCCCATCCAGATCTTGCCTAGCAATTCGGCCTCCGTCCTAGTCCCAATCAAGCGGCAAAATTTGTGCCGCGCGTACATGATTACGCACTTAAAATACCATGGGAAAAGATGGAGGCACAGCTAGACCACGGTCCACAATGCGACTCAACCGCCCCGGGATCCGCATACATTCACCTTTTTCTTTCTTTCAGGTTCCTCTCTTCTGGAGGCTCTTCCGATAACCTGATCATCGGACCCATCATGGGACATATACACCAAGGAAGCAAGGAGCTTTGATGTACAAGGGAATCCCCAGGTGGTCTCTGCTAACGATCGTTATACCTGTTTTACATACCCACACACAGCTCGCTCTTAGTTAGGGCATGTCAAATAGCCCTATTTGCTTATCGCACGACTTGTATACATACCCCTTGATGTATTACTCGAATAAAAAATAATTTGCAGCGTCAGCTTATTACTTCATTGTTTTTTTTCTTCGACTATTTATTTATTACAAATCGCACCCATACATTCTGGTACGTTCGGTTCGCCAGGGGCTTCAGTGTACCCCATAACACGGCAAGAAAGTCCGAACACTTTTGACAGCGCGGCACCCCGAACTTATAGCATTATATGCATCAGCTCCGAATCATGTCTTGGGTCAATAGTTGGGTTGCCTGGCTCCTGTGCTTGCTACCCTACGTTTCGCTATATCGGCTAGTGTAGTAAAGGGAGAACTACTTCGACCGTGTCCCGGTTCTTCCAGACGAGCACCTCAGTAGAAAAAGCCGAAAAATGACTATCATGATGCGGCGAGAGCTGGTTGTTGTTCGAGAGGTTTCAAATCCTTAAAGATTTTTTCCGCTTTATGCGAGGAATCGGTCTTTGTCCGATTCAAGCGTGTATAGCGCCCCAAGTTCGGCCTTCCGAATTCCAGGGGCTACGCCGAAATTTAAAATTATAGAACTTCTATGGCTAAGTGAGGGTGATAAAGATGTATAGTCTGATTGCCTTGTTCGTTGCGCTAGACACCACCTTAAAGGACCAAAAACTTGGATAAAGAGTGTTTAGATTTATCCCGAACACCCCTGTACTAGTTACATGGGGGCAGAAGCCGACGACTGGCCAACTCTCAGGTTTTATAAACGGCCGCACAGGAGGTAAAATTTTAAATCAAGAAGCATTATATTGCGCAAATGAACTTGTTTCATATTACAGGATAAAATGAATGCATTCATTCAAAGATTACATCCTTTGTACATTGCTCCGCCATAAGACGGGGTCCCTTCAGGACACTGTCATAATATTTTTCGGGTCGATGGTGCTCCTTGCCCTTCGGTGGCCCCTCGGTCATCAGCGTCGTGGCATCCATCTTCGCCCAATGCATCTTTGCACGGGAAAAGGCCATCCGCGCACCTTCAATGCAAACCGACCGCTTTATGACTTCAAGTCGTGGGCAGGCACTCACAAGCCACTTCACGAGTCCGAAGTAGTTGTTGGGCATAGGTTCGGTAGGCCATAGCCAGACTATGAGGTCCTTCATGGCCAGTTTGACTGCCTTGTGCAGCTCGACCAGTTGCTTCAGCTGGTCGCTCAAGGGCATCGGATGTTTTGTCCCAAGATATTGAGACCAGAACAACTTCTCCGTTGAGCTCCCTTCTTCGGATCTATAGAACTCTACGGCATCTGATATGCTGCACGGCAGATCCGTAAACGCTCCTGGAGAACTCCAAATTCGGGTAAGTAAAAAAGAATGTCTCCTTCACATGCTTGCTTTGCATAACAAGCGCCTTACCCGCCGCAATCTTCTTGGCCGCCTGGATCTCCCGGAGGGCCTTCTGGGCTTCGGCTTTGGCATCTTGTGCGCTCTAGAGGGCCTTGGCAAGCTCCGACTCTTGAGTCTTAGAGTCACGCTCCAAGGACTCGTACTTCTGGACGAAATCATGGAGCTCTGGCTGGACCTCGCTGACCCGGGCCTCTTGCTTCTCGCACGCGACATGTTCCTTGGTCGCTTTGTCTTCAGCCTCGGTCAGCGCCTTCTTAAGGGCCGCCACTTCGGTCGTGGCCCCTATAAAAGTTCATGACACTTTTATCAGCAGAAACCATTTATCCTACATAAGTATACAGGCAGGGTATTACGTACCTTGACTTTCCTCGAGCTGCCTCTTCACAAGGACGAGCTCTCCCTCGGCCAGCTCTAGGTCCTGCTGATGGGGTCATGTACCTAGGGTAGGGTCATGGACCTGATCTAAGTACCTTACCCAAGGACGCCCTTAGAAGAGGTCGCCTTCCAGTCGACCAACGAAGGACTCACTCGACTGCATTGAAGGACTCGACCATGAAGACTCACTCGACCACCAGGAGGTCAAGAGGCACTCTGCACTGCAACGGCCTGTAATTAAGTAGGCTTTATGATAGTAAAGACACTTTATGTGGGGTGTTACCAGTAACGCCCCAGACTTAACTCACCTTAAACCCTCTCCTACGTGGGCTGGCTGGGGTCCTGGCGCACTCTATATAAGCCACCCCCCTCCACAGGTAGAGGGGTTCGGCACCTTGTAACTCATATACTCATAATCCACTCGACCGCCTCCGGGCTCCGAGACGTAGGGCTGTTACTTCTTCCGAGAAGGGCCTGAACTCGTACATCCCTTGTGTTTACAACCTCTCCATAGCTAGGACCTTGCCTCTCCATACCTACCCCCCACTCTACTGTCAGGCTTAGAACCACGACAGTTGGCGCCCACTGTGGGGCCGGTGTTTTAGCGATTTTGTGGAGAAGTTGCGATTCTTCCGAGTACTTTCATCATGGTGTCTGCTGGAGTTTTGGTCGGGGGTCAAGAGATCCGTCTCGGCACTCTCACCTTCATCGCCGACGACTCCGCGTGGCTCCAGGAGGCTCCACTCGACGTAGATGCGCTCCCCGTCCGCGGTGCGACGCATTTTCGCGCATGTGTCCGCGGCGTTCTGCTGCGGCAACCGTCGACCTAGTATCGGTCGGCTCCTCCATCGTCCATCCTCCCGGTATCTCGCCAGCGCAAGCGCTCGGGCCGGTCGAGGCTTCAGCGATGGGTGAGGCACGCGGTGGCTCGCCAATCGGCCACCACCCAAGTTGCGGCAATCGAGCCCGACGAATCTCTCTACGGCTTGTTCGATCTGTCGACTGGCTCCGTAGAGACTGCATCCGAGTGCGGTAGCAGTGATCCAGCGGCGGAAGTCTTGATGGTCGACGGGCCCCGCAGTCCCCCTGGCTTCGCCCGTGATGATGGAGCAGGTGACGGAGGCGGCCCCGCACGACGCCACGAAGAGTACCAGCCCGAGCCACTCGACTCTCTGCAAAGAGAGGAACTTCGCCGCAGGAACGTGGATGCCCTGCATACTCCCATCGCAGGAGAAACCCCCGAGGCTCGTGCCTTGGAGGAGGCGCGTCTGGCCAATTTGGCCGAGCGCACTCGACTGGAGAACCTTCAGCGAGCACTCGACGAGCGCGCGCGGCAACGAGTTCCCGACACCAGCCGACGTCAACTCTTCCCGCCGACTCAGGTATATCGAACCCCAATTCAGAATTTAGCAGCTGCGACTCGTATAGCAGAGTCCATCCAGCCTTCGCAGTCGGAAGCTGGCAGAGGTTTGCTGCAGATCAGGGATCTGCTCCGGGCAGCAGGAGATCAGAATTCAGCCGTGTCTCAGTCGCGCAACAGAATTCACAGTCGATCCGTCACTGTGAATACGGTTCAGTCGGCTCACAGCCCCAGATCGCCTCCGCGGCGTGAAGGGCGCGAGAATCGGCGAGATCAATATGGCGACAGACTCGACCGAGATGATAGGCGTCGAGTGCCCAATTCCCCTCCGAGGGGTGGGTCTTACGCTCCTCGGCAGCCAGATGACAGGCGTCAGTACAGTACAGGGCGAAGGGTTCCAGTCGACCCCAGAGAACCAGGCTTCGACGCGCGATCCATTATCGTGCAAGGTTTGGTCGACCGGAACAGAGCCCATCGGGGCGGACTCGACAGAGATGCGCTCACAAGCAGTCGAGTGCATGTTCCTGGTCCTGAATGTTTCAGCAGAGCTATCAGAGCCGCAGTTATCCCTCCCAATTTCAGGTTGGCAACAGGAGTCAGCAAGTTCACTGGTGAGTCTAAGCCTGAAACTTGGCTTGAAGACTACCGAGTGGCAGTTCAGATTGGTGGTGGGAACGACGAGGTGGCCATGAAACACTTGCCCCTCATGCTGGAAGGTTCTGCCAGGGCATGGTTGACTCAATTACCTCCTAGCAGCATTTACACTTGGGAAGATCTGTCCCGAGTGTTCATCAGAACGTTTGAAGGAACTTGCAAGCGACCAGCTGGATTGACAGAGTTGCAAGTCTGCGTGCAAAAGGCTAATGAGACCCTCAGAGAGTATATTCAGAGGTGGATCACTTTGCACCACACTGTGGAGAATGTGTCTGATCATCAGGCAGTCTGCGCCTTCAAGGATGGCGTCGAGAACAGAGAACTGAGTTTGAAGTTTGGTCGAACCGGTGACATGACCTTGAGTCGGATGATGGAGATTGCTACCAAGTACGCCAACGGCGAAGAAGAAGACCGACTCCGAAGCGGCAAGCACAAGCCGAGTCAGTCGGAAAAAGGAAACACCAGTCGGAAACAGAAGCGGAAGGCTGAACCAGCAGCTCCTGGAGAGGCTCTGGCCGTGACTCAAGGAAAGTTTAAGGGGAAACCAAAAGGATCCTGGAACCCCAAGAAGGTAAAGGATAAAGAAGGGAACGACGTGATGGATATGCCATGTCACATTCACACGAAGAAAGACGAAGAGGGGAATATCATTTACCCGAAGCACACCACTCGCCAATGTCGACTCCTGATCCAGCAGTTTCAGGGAAAACAGTCTAAGGACAAGGAGAAGGAGTCGGACAAGGCTGAAGACAAGGAGGACAGTGAGGAAGGATATCCGCATATCAACTCCACTCTGATGATCTTTGCAGATGTGGAAAGCAGGAGTCGACTGAAAGTCATTAACCGAGAGGTGAACATGGTTGCCCCAGCAAAAGCAAATTATCTGAAATGGTCTCAAACACCTATCACATTCGACCAATCTGATCACCCGACTCATATTGCCACCCCTGGGAGGCAAGCTTTGGTGGTCGATCCAGTTGTCGAAGGCACTCGACTGACAAAGGTGCTGATGGATGGTGGAAGCGGGCTGAATTTGTTGTATGCAGACACACTGAAAGGAATGGGCATTCCGATGTCCCGACTGAGCACTAGTAACATGAGCTTTCATGGAGTTATACCAGGGAAGAAGGCCGAGTCACTCGGCCAAATAGCTTTGGACGTGGTGTTTGGTGATTCGAAGCATTTTCGCAAAGAAAAGTTGACGTTTGAGGTCGTGGATTTTCAGAGTGCATATCATGCCATTTTGGGGAGACCAGCTTACGCACGGTTCATGGCTCGACCATGCTACGTGTACCTCAAATTGAAGATGCCCGGCCCCAAAGGAGTGATCACTGTCACCGGTGATCGGAAAAAGGCAGAAGAATGCTTTCAGAAGGGCTCCAAGATTGCCGATTCCCAGGTGAGCGGTCGAGTTCGAAGAATACAAGCAAAACGCAGATCCGAGTGACTTGCTGCGATCAAAGAAACCCGCCACAGAGTCTGCATTCCAGTCGTCCGGTGAGACGAGGCCTGTTCACATTCACCCGACCGACCCCGATGCAGCTCCGACCCGCATCTCCACAACACTCGACCCAAAATAGGAAGAAGCGCTCATCCAGTTCCTCCGTGAGAACTGGGACATTTTTGCATGGAAGCCCGCTGACATGCCAGGTGTTCCCAGGGGACTGGCTGAGCATCGCCTAAGAGTCGATTCATCTGCAAAACCAGTCAAAGAGCATCTTCGGCGGTCAGCCGTCCAGAAGAGAAAAGCCATTGGTGAAGAAGTGGCTCGACTGTTGGCGGCCGGATTTATCCGAGAGATATACCACTCCGAGTGGCTCGCTAATGTCATCATGGTTCCTAAGAAGGACAAGTCGCTCCGAATGTGCATTGATTTCAAGCACATCAACCGGGCCTGCCCGAAAGATCATTTTCCTCTCCCTCGCATAGATCAAATTGTTGACTCGACCGCGGGATGCGAGAGGCTATCTTTTTTAGATGCCTACTCCGGGTACCACCAGATCCGTCTGTACGGACCCGACGAGGTAAAAACAGCTTTCATCACTCCATTCGGGTGCTTCTGCTATATCACCATGCCATTCGGCCTCAAAAATGCCGGAGCCACATTTATGCGAATGATTCAGAAGTGTCTACTCACTCAAATCAGTCGGAATGTGGAAGCATATATGGATGATATTGTTGTCAAGTCACGAAAAGGTTCCGACCTGCTCGCTGATCTCGCCGAAACATTTGCCAACCTTAGAAGATATGATATCAAGCTCAATCCATCAAAGTGCACATTTGGAGTTCCTGGTGGCAAGTTACTCGGTTTTCTCGTTTCCGAACGGGGAATCGACGCTAACCCAGAGAAGATTGGCACTATTCTCTGAATGAAACGCCCTGTGCGAGTGCACGATGTCCAGAAGCTTACTGGATGCTTGGCCGCATTAAGTCGATTCATCTCACGACTCGGTGAAAAGGCATTGCCTCTTTACCGACTGATGAAGAAGACAGACAAGTTTGAGTGGACTCCAGAAGCTGATGCAGCGTTTGCCGAGCTAAAAGCTCTACTCTCCACCCAGCCGGTGCTTGCTGCTCCAGTCAGCAAAGAGCCTCTGTTGCTCTATATCGCAGCCACAGGACAAGTTGTCAGTACTGTGCTTACGGTCGAGCGGGAAGAAGAAGGAAAGGCTCTCAAAGTTCAGCGCCCAGTGTATTATTTGTCTGAAGTCTTGACTCCATCCAAGCAGAGATATCCTCATTATCAGAAGCTTGTGTATGGAATATACATGACCACAAAGAAGGTTGCTCATTATTTTTCTGATCATTCCATCACAATCGTCAGCGACGCTCCACTATCAGAGATTTTGCACAACAGAGATGCAACTGGTCGAGTGGCCAAATGGGCGATTGAACTTCTTCCCCTTGATATCAAGTTTGAGGCGAAGAAAGCCATTAAGTCCCAGGCAATAGCAGATTTCCTCGCCGAGTGGATTGAACAACAACAGCCGACTGAAGTTCACTCGGAGCATTGGACCATGTTCTTTGATGGCTCTAAGATGTTGAATGGTTCCGGTGCTGGGGTTGTCCTGGTTTCCCCCAGAGGAGATAAGCTCAGATATGTGCTCCAGATTCACTTTGATTCCTCCAACAATGAGGCAGAATATGAGGCCCTCTTATATGGGTTGCGCATGGCCATTTCACTCGGTGTCCGTCGCCTGATGGTCTATGGCGACTCAGATTTAGTGGTCAACCAGGTGATGAAAGAGTGGGACGTGAGAAGCCCAGCCATGACTGGATACTGCAGTGCTGTGAGGAAGTTGGAAAAGAAGTTCGAGGGGTTGGAGCTCCATCATATACCCCGACTGAAAAATCAAGCAGCTGATGATCTAGCAAAGATAGGTTCCAAGAGAGAAGCCATTCCGAGTGGTGTGTTCTTGGAGCATATACACACTCCGTCAGTCAAAGAAGATCCTTTCACCGAAGAAACTCCACAGCCCAAGAGTGCCATAGATCCGACTGAGGTTGAAGTCCCAGCGGTGGTCGACTTGATCATGGAGGTCTTGGTGGTCATTCCTGACTGGACAGTTCCATACGTCGCGTATATCCTGAGAAAAGAGCTTCCGGAGGATGAGGAAGAGGCTCGACAGATCGTCCGTCGATCTAAGGCCTTTACCATAATCAAAGGACAATTGTACAGAGAAAGCGCGACTGGAGTTGGTCAGAAGTGCATAACACCAGAAGAAGGTCGACTCATCCTCAATGATATTCACTCGGGAACCTGTGGTCATCATGCGTCTTCTCGGACCATCGTGGCCAAAGCATACCGAGCTGGATTTTACTGGCCAAAGGCGAATGAGATGGCAAAAGAGATAGTGGATAAGTGCGAGGGATGTCAGTTCTACTCGAATATGTCGCACAAGCCTGCGTCGGCCCTGAAGACCATCCCACTCGTCTGGCCTTTCGCAGTATGGGGACTGGACATGGTCGGTCCTTTGAGAACAGGACGAAGTGGCTTCACGCATGTACTGGTGGCAGTCGACAAGTTCACCAAGTGGATCGAGGCTAAACCAATCAAGAGCCTTGACACCGGTACTGCTGTTAGCTTCATCAGGGAACTAATATTCAGATATGGAGTCCCGCACAGCATCATTACGGATAATGGGTCGAACTTTGACTCAGAGGAATTCAGAGCTTTCTGCAACTCCCAGGGCACACGGGTCGACTACGCTTCAGTCGCCCATCCGCAGTCGAATGGACAAGCAGAGCGAGCCAATGGACTAATTCTTAAGGGATTGAAGCCTCGGCTGATGCGTGATCTCAAACACGCGGCTGGAGCTTGGGTCGACGAACTTCCCTCAGCGCTTTGGGGGCTGCGGACCACACCTAATCGGTCGACCGGAAGAACTCCATTCTTCTTGGTCTACGGAGCTGAAGCAGTCTTGCCGAGTGATCTTCTCCACAATGCTCCTCGAGTTGAAATCTACAACGAAGCAGAGGCTGAACAAGCGCGGCAGGACGCAGTCGACCTTTTAGAGGAAGAAAGGGAGATGGCGTTGATCCGGTCGACCATCTACCAACAAGATTTGCGTCGTTTCCACGCCAGAAATGTGAGAGGTCGAGCCTTCCAGGAAGGGGATTTAGTTCTCCGAGTGGATCAGCACAAACCACACAAGCTTGCTCCTTCTTGGGAAGGCCCCTTCATCGTCACCAAGGTTCTCCACAACGGGGCGTACCGTCTTTACAACGTCGAGCATAATATCGACGAGCCCCGAGCTTGGAACGCGGAGCTACTCCGCCCATTTTACACTTAAGTTTTATCACTCGGATGAGTTGCAATAAAGTACTTCTGTAGTTCATGGACCTCAAAATAATAGTGTTATAGTTCCTCCATAATTTCTGTCACTTTTTATTTTTGTCCACATAAAATTCCCCCTCAGTGGGTGACTTAGCCGCGAATCCGTTTCGCCTAAGTTTGTAAAAATCCTACCGAGTGGTGAGCCAGACTCTCACTCGGAGGCTTAGCTGCGAATCCGTTTCGCCTAAGTTATCAAAATCCTACCGAGTGAAGAGCAAGCCTCTCACTCGGGGGCTTAGCTGCAGCCCTGTGCTCGCCTAAGTTGTCAAAAATCCTACCGAGTGAAGAGCAGACCTCTCACTCGGGGGCTTAGCTGCAGCCCTGTGCTCGCCTAAGTTGTCAAAAATCCTACCGAGTGAAGAGCAGACCTCTCACTCGGGGGCTTAGCTGCAGTCCAAGCACTCGCCTAAGTTACAAAAATCCTACCGAGTGAAGAGCAGACCTCTCACTCGGGGGCTTAGCTGCAGTCCAAGCACTCGCCTAAGTTATAAAAATCCTACCGAGTGAAGAGCAACCCTCTCACTCGGGGGCTTAGCTGCAGTCCAAGCACTCGCCTAAGTTATAAAAATCCTACCGAGTGAGGAGCAACCCTCTCACTCGGGGGCTTAGCTGCAGTCCAAGCACTCACCTAAGTTATGAAAATCCTAACCGAGTGAAGAGCAACCCTCTCACTCGGGGGCTTAGCTGCAGTCCAAGCACTCGCCTAAGTTATAAAAATCCTACCGAGTGAAGAGCAACCCTCTCACTTGGGGGCTTAGCTGCAGTCCAAGCACTCGCCTAAGTTATAAAAATCCTACCGAGTGAGGAGCAACCCTCTCACTCGGGGGCTTAGCTGCAGTCCAAGCACTCGCCTAAGTTATAAAAATCCTACCGAGTGACGAGCAACCCTCTCACTCGGAGGCTTAGCTGCAGCCCTGTGCTCGCCTAAGTTATAAAAATCCTACCGAGTGACGAGCAACCCTCTCACTCGGAGGCTTAGCTGCAGCCCTGTGCTCGCCTAAGTTATAGAAATCCTACCGAGTGGTAAGCCGGGCTTCCACTCGGAGGCTTAGCCGCAGCCCAGTGCTCGCCTAAGTGGACTAAAGAATAAGTCGATTGGAGTAAAGGCGCCTTGCTTTGAACCTACAAAAGACATTTCGAGCCAAAGGCAATCATATTCAAGCACCAAATTCAAGTTTGAATCGATATCTAAAGGAACCGAAAGTGCTCAGGCGTTAAGCCTGTTAAGGTTTATCGGTTACAATTCCACTCGGCATACCGAGGCAAATTTAAAAGCGTCGAGCCAGAAGAAGTTTTTTACCCCTCCTGTGGAGGGCTGGAAGGTGCAACGAATTCATCAAGGTCAATTCCGTCGGCGATCCGAGTGGCAGCTGCAAGGAAAGTTTCCATGAAGGACCTGAAGTCGTGTTTCTTGGTGTTGGCCACCCGAAGGGCCGCCAGCTTCTCTTCTCGCGCATCTTTACAGTGAACTCGAGCAAGACACAGAGCAACATCTTCACCACACCGAGCCGAGGACTTCTTCCATTCCTGCACTCGACCAGGGATCGTGTTCAAACGAGCCATCAGCGACTCAAGGTCATTCTGAAGTGTCTCCTCAGGCCAGAGCGTCCAGTCGATGCGAGATGTGGCGGCCTTCAGCCTTGCGAGATAGTCCACGACAGCTGCAACACGAGACTCCAGTCGGAAAACATCCATGGCAACTTCGTCGTTCACCGGAGAATTGACGGGGTCGAGGTTTGGCTCCAGCCGGCTAGTTTCTTCTTCAAAGTTTTGACAAAATTCTGCAAGGATGATCACTAAGTCAAGGGGATGGTCGAATGGAAAAACCACAATTGGAAATGTTTGCCAAGCATAGAGGTTTACCTTCAAGCATAAGAAACAGCTTCTTGGCAAGACCACTCAGGAAGGCCTCCAGATCAGTTTTCTTCCCAGTCAATTTGCTGACTTGGTCGGTCAGGGCAGCCTTATCAGTTTTTAGTCGACTGACCTCCTTGTTGGCGATCCCAAGAGCAGCTTTCAGATTGGTATTGTCTTGTTCGAGCTTGGTGACTGAAGCTAACTTCTCGTCAGCAAGCTTGATCTTCTCAGCTAGTTCAAGGTCTTTCTTCTGTTGGGCCTCCCTTACCTTACCTGCATGATACAGCAAGATCAAACTTTGAAACAAGCAAGGGGAAAAGCAGTCGTCAGGATCTCACCAAACATACCTTCGGTCTCCTCCTTTGCCTTTGTCAGCTTCTCCTGAACCAGCTTCAGGCTCAGCTCGAGCTGAGTGTGCTTGTTTTCCAGCTCAGAGTAGCGAGCCACAAGATCACAAGAGTTCTGCGAAGAACCAATCGACTAAATGTCAAATATAATTCACTTCCGAGTGAAAAAGGAAAAAACACACGTTTCTAAGACTACAGTCGAATACAAGCATTCGACCGTAGTCTCGGGGACTACACCCAGTGGGTGCACTCAGCGTGCCCCCACCGGTTCGTGAAATCCAGTCGACATAGTCGACTGACAGAAAGATTGACATCATAAAGCCTAAGGCCGACTGCCAGCAGTCGACCTTAGCCTTGGGGACTACACCCAGTGGGTGCACTCAGCGTGCCCCCACCGGTTCGTGAAATCCAGTCAACATAGTCGACTGACAGAAAGATTGACATCATAAAGCCTAAGGCCGACTGCCAGCAGTCGACCTTAGCCTTGGGGACTACACCCAGTGGGTGCACTCAGCGTGCCCCCACCGGTTCGTGAAATCCAGTCGACATAGTCGACTGACAGAAAGATTGACATCATAAAGCCTAAGGCCGACTGCCAGCAGTCGACCTTAGCCTTGGGGACTACACCCAGCGGGTGCACTCAGTGTGCCCCCGCTAACACGGAGTTTAATCGACACACCCAGTGGGTGACTACTATAAATTCCGGAAAGGAAAAGTTTTTGGTAACATATCCAACAGAACAAACGGTGGTCGACTGACCTGGACATTGCTTTGGAGGGCAGAGCTGGCGTCATAAGCTGCCTGGCTCGCATCCCGGATGGTCTTCAACTGCTCCATCATGATTCCCGCCTGGCGTATCGCTTCCTTCGCCGCGCCAGCTTGGTCCTCTGGGACGTGGTGCGTCGTGAAGAGGGAGGGCTGCTGAGCACTCGTCAATGGATCTGCGAAGGTCACCGTGTGTCGAGTGGTGTTCTCTTCCTCCGCAATCAGAATCTCAGGCGCCGCCACATCCTGGGGCACCTTACTGGCAGACGCTTTCCTACTCCTCCTGCGCTTCAGGGGTTCTTCATCCTCATCATCATCAGGGAGATTGATAACAATATTGGGTGGAGCTATGGAGAAGAATCAGGGTCAGAGATCGCGAGTCAGTCGACTAAGAACGGCGTCAAGAATACAGTACCTGGTTTCGAAGTTGCTGCGTCCTCCATCTCGTGGTCATCAGCCCGGGCCGAGGTTTCAGAAGTAGCATCACTGCAACTCCAAAGGATCAGTCGACTAACTTCGGCGTCGACCAGAGACAAAGTTCACACAAAATAAGAAGACTTAAGCAGCACGGTTACCCTGATATGGTGGGGATGGACACCTTCATCTTCGGCAGGAGCTTGATCGGCTTCGACGAGGCCGCCCTGGGCTGCTTCGGTGCCTTTTCAGTCGGCACTGGAGAGGTGGTCCGAGGGCGTTTGGTCGACTGAGCAGCGGTCGCAACCCCCTTACCACGTTCAGTCGAAGGGTCGTGGACAAGCTTCGACCGCCTTTCCGAGCGCGGTGGTACGACCTCCTCCTCCTCTTCCTCCTCGTCTTCAACGTCATCTTCATCACCGTCATCATCATCATCGTCATCATCATCCTCTGCAACGTCCGAGTCCCATTCCTCCTCGTCCTGACTCTCGCCCCCACTCGCCTCACCCTCCTCAGTCGGAGCTTGTGCCCCATTGGGCATCGAGTACAGCTCGGTGAGGGCCTAGCAGATATCAAGACAAGGATCAGTCGACCAGTCGGCAGGGTAAACAGAAATGAATGCGACAAGAACGCAGTGGAGAGCAGAGCAAGTGTACCTTGTTTGGATCGCTGTTGTGGTCGAGTGGAGGAATCCTTCTGGCTCCGCGTGGGTTGTCCTTGTTTCCGGTAACGGCTACCATCCATCTTTCCAGAGTGACATCGTCGACTGCTTCTGGATGGACTCGAGTCTCGTCTTCAGTCCCACAGTACAACCACATGCAGTGGCTCCGAAACTGAAGGGGCTGGATGCGACGCCTGAGGAAGACCTCCAGGAGGTCCATGCCCGTCACTCCCTCCCGAACCAACTGCACCACGCGCTCCATCAACATCTTCACGTCAGCTTTCTCCTCCGGAATCAACTTCAGAGGGGAGGGCTTGTTCACTCGGTCCATGGTAAACAGAGGGAGTCCACTCGACTGCCCTGGCGTCGACTGGACCTGGCAGTAGAACCAAGTCGACTGCCAGCCTCTGACGGACTCGGGAAAGGTCATGGGCGGGAAGGTGCTCTTATTCCTCACCTGGATCCCCAGACCCCCACACATTTGGACAACTCGGGTTTTCTCATCACCTGGGCTCGCCTTCTTCACGGTCTGAGAGCGACACGTGAATATATGCTTGAACAAACCCCAGTGCGGTCGACAGCCCAGGAAACCCTCACACATGGACACGAACGCGGCAAGATAGGCAATAGAGTTTGGGGTAAAGTGGTGGAGCTACGCTCCAAAGAAACTCAAGAAGCCACGGAAGAAAACACTCGGCGGCAAGGAAAATCCACGATCAACATGGGTGGCCAAGAGCACACACTCACCCTCTTCTGGCTGGGGCTGCCACTCCTTCCCCGGAAGCCTCGCAGCTCCATGAGGGATCAAGCCCTCGTTGGCCATGTCGAGGAGGTCATTTTCTGTGATGGTCGACTGGATCCAGTCTCCTTGGACCCAACCCTTCGGCAGGCGGGATCTGGACGAGGACCCGCCGCGGCTGGTGGATCTCCCCTTTGCCTTCTCCGACACCGACGCCTTCTTCGCACGTTCCAGCGCCACCGTCTTCTCCTTGGCCATGGTTGCCGGCGAGATGCGCGAAGGGAAGTGGTGCGGGGGCGAGAGCGAGCACGCTGGGCGGGGAAGAAGGAAGCAGAGAGAGAGAGAGAGAATGCTGAGGCACAGTACAGAAATCCTCGCCGGGCGCATTTATAAGGTCCCTTCCGAGTGGATGACAGGTGGGCCCGGTAGATCTAATCATATCCTGGAACAGTTATGCACACGGGATACGTGGCGAAGAAACCGGCGCGGAGATCGAGGCGTCTATGTCCCGTCCCATCCGAACCCCGCGGTCCGCCCCGCTTCGCGCGCGTCCCCAAATTTCGCATCCCGCGGAATCCGCGAACGGCAGATCAGTCTGTCAGACACGGAGTTTCCCGCGATCCATCACTCGGAGACCGC
This sequence comes from Triticum aestivum, assembly GCF_018294505.1. Taxonomy (NCBI): domain Eukaryota; kingdom Viridiplantae; phylum Streptophyta; class Magnoliopsida; order Poales; family Poaceae; genus Triticum; species Triticum aestivum. Next base: position 430,080,534 of record NC_057801.1, read on the forward strand.
CGAAGCCCGAAAGATCACTCGACGAAAGAAGAGAATGGATCGAGTCGACTGAAGACAAGTTGCTCACTGTCGACGAAGAGATTCTTTGGTCCAGAACAACGCACGACCAGAGCGCAAAGGTTAATCGGAAACGACATCAACTCCTTCCTCACTCGAAGCCTCAATCCATTCGGGGGCTAATGATGGGGTCATGTACCTAGGGTAGGGTCATGGACCTGATCTAAGTACCTTACCCAAGGACGCCCTTAGAAGAGGTCGCCTTCCAGTCGACCAACGAAGGACTCACTCGACTGCATTGAAGGACTCGACCATGAAGACTCACTCGACCACCAGGAGGTCAAGAGGCACTCTGCACTGCAACGGCCTGTAATTAAGTAGGCTTTATGATAGTAAAGACACTTTATGTGGGGTGTTACCAGTAATGCCCCAGACTTAACTCACCTTAAACCCTCTCCTACGTGGGCTGGCTGGGGTCCTGGCGCACTCTATATAAGCCACCCCCCTCCACAGGTAGAGGGGTTCGGCACCTTGTAACTCATATACTCATAATCCACTCGACCGCCTCCGGGCTCCGAGACGTAGGGTTGTTACTTCTTCCGAGAAGGGCCTGAACTCGTACATCCCTTGTGTTTACAACCTCTCCATAGCTAGGACCTTGCCTCTCCATACCTACCCCCCACTCTACTGTCAGGCTTAGAACCACGACACCTGCTTTAGTCCAGAGACCTCCGCAGTATGAGCGGCAGCGCCCAGCAGCGATGCCTGCTTATTTACATGGACATCTTATGTAAGACTCCTGCGAATATTATTTGATCGTTTGTTCGGTTTTTCTTTCTGAACACTGTCGGATTTCGGGTTCCGGCAGACCCTCTAGGTTCGAACTCTGGGGGGCATGCGTAGATCGCACCTCCTACCTACCTATGTCTCGCCGCCTCACAAGGATCTAAACTACACAAAGAACAACACAGGGGACACAAGGTTTATACTAGTTCGGGCCACAATTGTGGTGTAATACCCTACTCTAGTTTGTGGCGTGGTGGATTGCCTCAGGGGCTGATGATGAACAATACAAGGAAGAACTACCTCGCGAGGGGAGGAGTTCTTGTGGTGGTGCTGGATAAGGTTCTTATCTCTGGTTTATTGCTAGATGCCTCTACCCTGGGGGTGGCTAGTCCTATTTATAGGCGGAGGCCCTGGGCCTCTTCCCAAATATTGAGCGGGAAGGGCGCCAACAATTGGCCATTTTGAAGGGGAACATCTAGTACACTTATCCTGACTAAAGCCGGTCCTCGCCTGCCAAAGACTCTGGTCGTGACGCCGGCTTGGGCTCCACGATGACCTCCATCCTGCCGTTCTGCTGGTCTTGGTCTTGTCGCACCGAAATGGTTGCCTTTGCTTGATACTCTTGCCTGCGCTTGCTCCCTTTGCACCAAAGAGGAAACAAGGACTCTGCGCAGGCTGGCACCCGCCTGTCTTTGATTGTCATGGCTTGCGTCACGGGCACCTTGTGAGGTACCCCGCCTTGATCTCTCCGCCTCCTCGTGAGCCAGCCTGATGAGGCCGTGCCTGAGGAAGCTTCCTATCGTCCGCCCCGCGAGGCTTGGCCCCTCGCGAGGGTCTTGAGCTTGTGTTGATGAAGATGGGCCGCACTGGGCCACCCCTTGAGCCACGCCGCAGGCCGCAGGCAGGCAAGTCTGGGTACCCCTGTTCCAAGAACGCCGACAGTAGCCCCCGGGCCCAAGGTGCGCCTGGACTTGGCTTAGCAGAGAAGCGAAGGGGCAAGTGCGAAGAGACGCGGGCCCCAACAGCCTGCGGCCTTGGGCGATGCGTGGCGGTTGATTGGACGTGGGCGCCCCTGCTTCCCCACGACGCCTCGGTAACTGCACGGATTGACAAGTGAGTGGTACCCGCCCATGCTTACCTTCTCTGTCTTCTTCAATCATTGCCCAGATCCCCTTTCTCGCTCTCATCCCTCTTGCTTCCGAAATCCTCGGATCTATTCCAACCTTGCATCTTAGGAAGGCATGGCGCCTTGCTAGACCCCGGCCGGAGCTTGGTACTAGCCCGCCTTGGATTCTTCGAATGTGTCGGAGAAGAGCCTTGCCCGGATGCGCCAGATGATGGCGACGCAGGGCAACGACAGGGCGGCGGTAGTGCTCCACCCTTCCCGAGGGTCAAGGAAGCACCTTTTACCCGCTCTTCGTGAGAGCCATCGCTGCCGGACTGGTGCCTCCTTTTTTCCGAGTTCTTATTTTTTGTTCTCCGCCATTACAATCTGCAAGCCCTGCATCTCCATCCCAACTCTGTTCTTCTCCTGGCGATTTTCGCCTACTACTGCGAGGCTCATGTTGGGGTAAAGCCCTCAGTGGCCTTGCTGCGCCATTACTTTTACCTCCGGGTTTCTCGCGGCCCCATCACCGCGTGCGCGAGCTTCGTCGCGTACTCCAGTTCCAATGCTATCTCGAAGCCCGGGAAGAGGATTGAAGGCTTCCGGAGCAAGTGGGTCATGGTGGATGCTGGGCGCATCCACCCCCGGCTGATCCTGCCTACGAGGCAGCCTGAGACCGTCGATGCTTGATATCGTGCGGAGCTCGTCGATCCCCGCGCGAAGCCAGTGCTGGAGAGGATGGACGCGGACCTGTGGCCGGGCAACATGGCGACGGTGAAGCTGACCGGGGCGTCGCTCCTGAGGGAGTTCCTGGAGCACCGTGTAGCCCCGCTTCGGCAATACTCGCTCCCGCTATGGAGGCTTTGCCCGAGCCCCTTAGCCTTGGCCGACAAAGATCTGGCCACGGTCCTCCAATCCCTGGTTGGGGGAGATGTGGCGAGGTTGGAGGGTGCTCCTGTTCCCCTGTTCCTTCGGGATGATTGGGAGCGAGTGGTGAACTCCATGCCTGCTTTCAACGGGGACGGGCCTGTGCCCGCGGTGGTTCCTGAGGACCTGGTGGCCCGGACGATGGTGAACGTGTCCTCCAGCGACTCCGGCAGAGAGGATGAAGAAGGGGGGCAAGAAGAGGAGCCTGACTCCGAGGCGACCGACGGGGAGTCGAGAGAGCCCCTCCGTCAGCTCAGGTCCCGCGCTCTTCGCCTTATGCCGGACGACGACGAGGATGGCGACGAGTGAGGCGGAGAGAGCTCGCCCCTGATCCCGAAGAAGGACAGGTCGGGGCTGGTCCTCCGCGGACCTGCTCCGGCTCCAAGGCGATCTGCAGACGCGCCTCCTGCTCCTGAGGCTCCCGAGGCTGACCCCAGCAGCCGGCTCTCAAGCTTCAAGTTTGGCCGGAGGTTGCTTGAGTCCGTAGGCGATGATCAGTAAGTGCTTGATTCCTATTTTGCTTCTTGCTTTGTTGCTGGGGCTTGACGTTCATATTCCTTGGCTAGGTCGGCGCCTACGGCGAAAAAGCTGAAGGGGGCCCCCGAGGCTTGATACGTCTCCAACGTATCAATAATTTTTGATTGCTCCATGCTACTTTATCTACTGTTTTGGACAATATTGGGCTTTATTTTCCACTTTTATATTATTTTTGGGACTAACCTATTAACCGGAGGCCCAGCCCAGAATTGTAGTTTTTTGCCTTTTTCAGTATTTCGAAGAAACAGAATATCAAACGGAGTCCAAACGGAATGAAACCTTCGGGATTGTGATTTTCCAAACAAACGTGACCTAGGAGACTTGGACCCTACTCCAAGAAGCGCCAGAGGCGGTCACGAGGGTGGAGGGCACGCCCCCTGGGTGCGCCCCCTACCTCGTGGGCCCCTCGGAGCTCCACCGACGTACTCCTTCCTCCTATATATACCTACGTATCCCCGAACGATCAGAAGGGGAGCCAAAAACCTAATTCCACCGCCGCAACTTTCTGTATCCACGAGATCCCATCTTGGGGCCTGTTCCGGAGCTCCGCCGGAGGGGGCATCCACCATGGAGGCCTTCTACATCATCACCATAGCCCCTCCGATGAAGTGTGAGTAGTTTACTTCAGACCTTCGGGTCCATAGCTAGTAGCTAGATGGCTTCTCCTCTCTTTTTGGATCTCAATACAATGTTTTCCCCCTCTCTCATGGAGATCTATTCGATGTAATCTTCTTTTTGCGGTGTGTTTGTTGAGACCGATGAATTGTGGGTTTATGATCCAGCTTATCTATGGAAAATATTTGATTCTTCTCTGAATTCTTTTATGTATGATTGAGTTATCTTTGCAAGTCTCTTCGAATTATCTTATATGGTTTGGCCAACTAGATTGGTAGTTCTTGCAATGGGAGAAGTGCTTAGCTTTAGGTTCAATCTTGTGGTGTCCTTACTCAGTGACAGAAAGAGTTGCAAGGCACGTATTGTATTGTTGCCATCGAGGATAACAAGATGGTTTTTTATCATATTGCATGAATTTATCCCTCTATATCATGTCATCTTGCTTAAGGCGTTACTCTGTTTTTAACTTAATACTCTAGATGCATGCTGGATAGCGGTCGATGAGTGGAGTAATAGTAGTAGATGCAGAATCGTTTCGATCTACTTGTTTTGGACGTGATGCCTATATACATGATCATCGCCTAGATATACTCATAACTATGCTCAATTCTGTCAATTGCTCAACAGTAATTTGTTCACCCACCGTAGAATACGTATGCTCTCGAGAGAAGCCACTAGTGAAACCTATGGCCCCCGGGTCTATTCTCATCATATTAATCTCCATCGCTTTATCTACTTGCTTTGCTTTTACTTTTTACTTTGCATCTTTATACCAAAAATACCAAAAATATTATCTCTATCAGATCTCACTCTCGTAAGTGACCGTGAAGGGATTGACAACACCTAATCGCGTTGGCCGCGAGTAGCTATCGTTTTGTGCAGGTACGAGGGACTTGCGCGTGACCTCTTACTGGATTGATACCTTGGTTCTCAAAAACTGAGGGAAATACTTACGCTACTGTGCTGCATCATCCTCTCCTCTTCGGGGAAAACCAACGCAAGCTCGAGACGTAGCAAGAAGGATTTCTGGCGCTGTTGCCGGGGAGGCTTACACAAAAGTCAACATACCAAGTACCCATCACAATCCCTATCTCTCGCATTACATTATTTGCCATTTGCCTCTCGTTTTCCTCTCCCCCACTTCACCCTTGCTGTTTTATTCGCCCTCTCTTTCTCAATCTCCTCCTCCTTTTCCCTTTGCCTTTTGTTTGCTCGTGTGTTGGATTAGATGCTTATTTATTCCTAAACAAAGAAGCCAATATCTATGGATCCTGATCCGCTTGCCAATCTTTTTAAGAGATCCAATTATGATGAACCAATTCCTAGTGATTTGGATGCACTAGATTATCTTTATAAGGTTTTGCCTAAAATCCGTCAAGTGACTCACGATAGATCTCTGAATAAAAAGCATGATTGCAATGATTTTATTATAAATTATTTTGATGTCAATTGTGCTAATAAGATGCAAAACCCTAAGCTTGGGGATGCTAGTTTTGCTATGTCTACTACTTGTTGCAATGATCATGATTGGGGTGATTCTTCTTATGATCTTGAAAATTTATTTAAGCCCCGTGATGAATATGAGATTGATAATAGTGTTTGCAATAATATTGAAAGTGGGTTTGGAAGAGTGTCAACTTTAGATCCCACAAATTTGGAGTATGTTCAATCTTATGATATTTTTGATAAAAGTGGGTTCGGAAAGGTCATGACTTTAATTAATGTTAATCTCACTATTTTGGAAGAGTGTCAACTTTGCATGCATGGGGATCGTGTTGATAATATGTTATGTGATAGCTATTTTTTTGAATTTGCTTATGATCCTACATGTAATTATTATGAGAGAGGAAAATATGGTTGTAGAAATTTTCATGTTACTAAATTACCTCTCTTCATGTTGAGATTGCTATCATATCTTTGTTCTTCCTTGCATATGCTAGTTTTTGTTTGCCTTGAAAATTTGTTTGCTTATAATATGCCTATGCATAGGAAGTATGTTAGACTTAGATGTGTTTGTCACATGTTTCATGATGCTCTCTTTGCGCTTCAATTCTTGTCTTTCTTGTGAGCATCATTAAAATTCTCAATGCCTAGCTAGGGGCGTTAAACGATAGCGCTTGTTGGGAGACAACCCAATATTTATCCTTTCTGGTTAGCAATAAATAATCCATATACCTTCTGTTTGGATGTGGTTTTATGTTTTAATTAGTGTTTGTGCCAAGTAGAACCTATAGGATAAGCTATGATGATAGTTGATTTGGTTCTGCTGAAAAACAAAAACTTTGCACTCACGAGAAAAAATTCAATAAATCACAGGAACGTGCTTTTGCATTGATTCTTTTTTATGATAATCAATAAATAAATTGTCCAGTACGTCCTATTTTGGTTGGAATTTTTAGAGTTCCAGAAGTTTGCGTTAGTTACAGATTACTACAGACTGTTCTGTTTTTGACAGATTCTGTTTTGCGTGTGTTGTTTGCTTATTTTGATGAATCTATGGCTAGTAAAATAGTTTATAAACCATAGAGAAGTTGGAATACAGTAGGTTTAACACCAATTCAAATAAAGAATGAGTTCATTACAGTACCTTGAAGTAGTCTTTTGTTTTCTTTCTCTAACGGAGCTCACGAGATTTCTGTTGAGTTTTGTGTTGTGAAGTTTTCAAGTTTTGGGTGAATTATTTTGATGGATTATGGAACAAGGAGTGGAAAGAGTCTAAGCTTGGGGATGCCCATGGCACACCCAAGATAATCCAAGGACACCAAAAAGTCAAAGCTCGGGGATGCCCCGGAAGGCATCCCCTCTTTCGTCCACTTCCATCGGTAATTTACTTGGAGCTATATTTTTATTCACCAACATGATATGTGTTTTGCTTGGAGCGTCTTGTATTATTTGTGTCTTTGCTTGTTAGTTTACCACAATCATCCTTGCTGTACGCACCTTTTTGAGAGAGCCATACATGATTTGGAATTTGATAGAATACTCTATGTGCTTCACTTATAACTTTTGAGCTTGATAATTTGCTCATAGTGCTTCACTTATATCTTTTTGAGCGTGATAATTTTTTTGCTCTAGTACTTCACTTAGATCTTTTAGAGCACGGTGGTGGATTTGTTTTAAAGAAACTTGATCTCTCATGCTTCACTTAGATTATTTTGAGAGTCGTTAATAGCATGGTAATTTGCTTAATGTTAATATACTTGGTGTTCAAGATATGTGAAACTTTCTTTTGAGTGCGTTGAATACTAAGATAAGTTTGATGCTTGATAATTGTTTTGAGATATGGAGGTAATAATATCAAAGTCATGCTAGTTGAGTAGTTGTGAATTTGAGAAATACTTGTGTTGAAGTTTGTAAGTCCCGTAGCATGCACGTATGGTTAAAGTTGTGTAACAAATTTGAAACATGAAGTGTACCTGGCTTGTGCATCCTTATGAGTGGCGGTCGGGGACGAGCGATGGTCTTTTCCTACCAATCTGTCCCCCTAGGAGCATGCGCGTAGTACTTGATTTTTGATGACTTCTAAATTTTTGCAATAAGTATATGAGTTCTTTTGACTAATGTTGAGTCCATGGATTATACGCACTTTTACCTTTCCGCCATTGCTAGCCTCTTCGGTACCGTGCATTGCCCTTTCTCACATTGAGAGTTGGCGCAAACTTCGCCGGTGCATCCAAACCCCGTGATACGATACGCTCTATCACACATAAACCTCCTTATATCTTCCTCAAAACAGCCACCATACCTACCTATTATGGCATTTCCATAGCCATTCCGAGATATATTGCCATGCAACTTCCATCATCATCATCATGACATGCATTACTTTTGTCATATTGCCATTGCATGATCTTGTAGTTGACATCGTATTTGTGGCAAAGCCACCAAGCATTATTTTTATACATGTCACTCTTGATTCATTGCACCATCCCGGTACACCGCCGGAGGCATTCATATAGAGTCATATCTTGTTCTAAGTTTCGAGTTGTAATCCTTGTGTTGTAATTTATAGAAGTGTGATGATCATCATTATTAGAGCATTGCCCAAACAAAAAAAAGAAAAAAAAGAGAAAGGCCAAAAAGAAAAAAAGAAAGGCCAAAAAAAGGGGGGGCAATGCTACTATCTCTTTTTCCACACTTGTGCTTCAAAGTAGCACCTCGTTCTTCATGTAGTGAGTCTCATATATTGTGCTTCAAAGTAGCACCATGCTCTTCATGTAGTGAGTCTCATGTGTTATCACTTTCATATACTAGTGGGAATTTTTTATTATAGAACTTGGCTTGTATATTCCTACGATGGGCTTCCTCAAAATGCCCTAGGTCTTCGTGAGCAAGCAAGTTGGATGCACACCCACTAGTTTTTTTTTGTTGAGCATTCATAGATCTAGTGCATACATTGCATGGCATCCCTATTCCTCATGTTGATATCAATTGATGGGCATCTCCATAGCCCGTAGATTAGCCTCGTCAACGTGTGACTTTCTCCTTTTTTGTCTTCTCCACACAATCCCCATCATCATATTCTATTCCACCTATAGTGCTATATCCATGGCTCACGCTCATGTATTGCGTGAAGGTTGAAAAAGTTTGAGATTATTTAAGTATGAAACAATTGCTTGGCTTGTCATCGGGGGTATAGAAGTCGGGAACATCTTTGTGTGACGAAAATGAAGCATAGCCTACCTATATGATTTTGTAGGGATGAACTTTCTTTTGCCATGCTATTTTGAGAAGACATGATTGCTTTGATTAGTATGCTTGAAGTATTATTATTTTTTGTGTCAATATGAACTTTTGTCTTGAATCTTTCGGATCTGAATATTCATATCACAATTAAGAAGATTTACATTGAAATTATGCCAAAGTATCACTCCGCATCAAAAATTCTTTTTTTATCATTTACCTACTTGAGGCCTGTTCCGGAGCTCCGCCGGAGGGGGCATCCACCATGGAGGGCTTCTACATCATCACCATAGCCCCTCCGATGAAGTGTGAGTAGTTTACTTCAGACCTTCGGGTCCATAGCTAGTAGCTAGATGGCTTCTTCTCTCTTTTTGGATCTCAATACAATGTTCTCCCCCTCTCTCCTGGAGATCTATTCGACATAATCTTCTTTTTGCGGTGTGTTTGTTGAGACCGATGAATTGTGGGTTTATGATCCAGCTTATCTATGGAAAATATTTGATTCTTCTCTGAATTCTTTTATGTATGATTGAGTTATCTTTGCAAGTATCTTCGAATTATCTTATTTGGTTTGGCCAACTAGATTGGTAGTTCTTGCAATGGGAGAAATGCTTAGCTTTGGGTTCAATCTTGTGGTGTCCTTACTCAGTGACAGAAAGAGTTGCAAGGCACGTATTGTATTGTTGCCATCGAGGATAACAAGATGGGGTTTTTATCATATTGCATGAATTTATCCCTCTATATCATGTCATCTTGCTTAAGGCGTTACTCTGTTTTTAACTTAATACTCTAGATGCATGCTGGATAGCGGTCGATGAGTGGAGTAATAGTAGTAGATGCAGAATCGTTTTGATCTACTTGTTTTGGACGTGATGCCTATATACATGATCATCGCCTAGATATACTCATAACTGTGCTCAATTCTATCAATTGCTCAATAGTAATTTGTTCACCCACCGTAGAATACTTATGCTCTCGAGAGAAGCCACTAGTGAAACCTATGGCCCCCGGGTCTATTCTCATCATATTAATCTCCATCGCTTTATTTACTTGCTTTGCTTTTACTTTTTACTTTGCATCTTTATACAAAAAATACCAAAAATATTATCTCTATCATATCTCACTCTCGTAAGTGACCGTAAAGGGATTGACAACCCCTAATCGCGTTGGTTGTGAGTAGCTATCGTTTTGTGCAGGTACGAGGGACTTGCGCGTGACCTCCTACTGGGTTGATACCTTGGTTCTCAAAAACTGAGGGAAATACTTACGCTATTGTGCTGCATCATCCTCTCCTCTTCGGGGAAAACCAACGCAAGCTCGAGACGTAGCAAGGCTTTGTCCAGGGCGGCACTCATTCCTGCGGGTGAAGGGGGCGGCAAGGCCCGGGCTTCTCTTTCCCGGTCATCCTCGCGAGGCAAGGCGGGGCATGCTGGGGCAAACTCAGCCCCCGTGGCCCGAGCGACTCTCGAGGCACCTTCGCCCGACGCCACTGCCGCAGTTACCGGGGCGCAGAAGGTCCCCACTCATGGTGTCGTGATCTCGCTGCCGTCTTCTCCTCCTACTCCGCCAACCGCCATTTATCCGACTCCGTCTACTGTCCTGGATCGTGCTGCTGCTGAATTGGACTGGCTGCGAGGAGATCTCCAGGGCGCCGACCCTCGCCTGGTGGTCGGGCGCCTGGAGCTGGCCTTCGGCTGGGTCCGTTCTGATGCTTCAATTCGAGCGGCGCTGGTTCAGGCCGCGATGGCCTGCGACGAGGAAAAGCAGGCCATCCTTCAGGCCAAGGCCGCTCACGATGCCGCCTTGGGGGAGGTTGCGGCTGTTCGTGGTCGCTGCAAGGCGCTGGAGGGCGAGCTGCAAGGCCTTGACGACCAGGTCGGCAAGGAGGCCCGTGACCGCCAGGAGAAGGAGGCAGAGATGAAGGCTCGCGAGACTGCTGCCAAGGACCGGGATGTCGAGCTTGATGAGCATCATGGCCGCTTGGATACGATGGAGCAGGCGTTGGAGCGCGAGGAAGATCGAGCTGGACGGCAAGGCGCGGGTCCTGGCCGAGGACCGCGTGGCCTTCGCGAAACTGGAGGAGAAAGCTCGCTCCTTGCTGAAGACGCTTTACGATAGCGGCCTGGAGAGTCTGTTGGCCGGCGCCGAGGACGGCCCCACCAAGCTGCTTCCCTTCCTGGTCCGCGCCCTTGAAGATGTCGTGATCGGCCTGGGCCCCACGGCTGAGGCTGAGGCGCATGTCCTTTCTTCTGCAGCACTGATGCGCATCTTCACCCACGTCTACCTTTGCGACCCCAACGTTGATCTTGACAGCCTGCTGGAGCCCGTGAGTGGCGATCTTGCCGCCGCCACTGCTGAAGTTGTGAAGGGTCGAGCAGAGGCTCTGCTGGCAAGGTTCCGTGCCTTCAGCACCAAGCCAAGGTGAGGTGTTGCCGATCCTGAGGCTCCGCGAGGTGAAACCGCCCAGCGCAGCACCGCCGTCAGTGATGGTGCTGCCGGAAAGTGACCCCTTCACGGCTCATGTCCTGCTTTCAGCTCCTGCAACATGCATCATGCCTCGTGGAGGCGTTTAAACTTGTGTTTGGCATTGTGGAAACAATCTATGGACTGTAATATTTGCTTTTGAATTCCTTGAGATTTGCGTTTTTCCTTCCTACTTGCTTGTGTTCTACGTCGGCAGAGCCCGGCCCCGTGCATACCTCAGCCGCTGTTAGCCCCGACCGGAAACCAGGACGGGACCAAGGAGTGAGGGGCTACGTGACCAGTTAGCCTCCTGAGTCGCGATGCTCACGAGTCCCCCTTGACGCGCGAATAGCAAGTAAGGAGGGGAGATTTGTGAATAGATTTACCGTTCTACGTCGGCAGAGCCCGGCCCCGCGCATACCTCAACCGTCGTTAGCCTTTCGGAACTAAGGGGTGAGGGGCTATGTGACCAGTTAGGCTCCTGAGTCGTGATGCTTAGGAGTCCCCCTTGACGCGCGAATAGCAAGTAGGGAGGGGAGATGTGTGAACAGATTTACCGTTCTACATCAGCAGAGCCTGGCCCCGCGCATACCTCAACCGCCGTTAGCCTTTTGGAACTAAGGGGTGAGGGGCTATGTGACCAGTTAGGCTCCTGAGTCGCGATGCTCAGGAGTCCCCCTTGACGTTCAAACGGCCTTCGTACCTTGGCTCCGCTCGGGGAGAGACGTGCGACGAACCAGGCCCAAGGGACCTGGCTAGGTGGCGTCCGTTTGGGCGTGACCCAGGCGTAGCCCCCATGCCCAGCCCCCTCGCACGGCACTCCCGAGGGGAGGCGTTACGATGAGGCCGGACACTGAGCACTGGGCTCCCTGAGGTTGATGCAGCCGGGGGCCACCCTCAGTTGTTTATCACCAGCGCGGAGCATAGCGCTTCCGTATGTGTACGGGCATAGCCGCTCGTCGGCAGTGTCGTCAGCCAGCGCGGAGCATGGTGCTTCCACTGGTGCGTGGGAGGGGGCTCCCCTCCGGGAGGAGCCCCCGGGGCGTGTACAACCCCGCCCAGACACATGGCTGGCACGGTAGGGCTTGGCGAGGTGTATCTGGGCACCCGTGAGCCAGTGCGGGACTCACGGGGCGCTACCTCAAGGCGGGTTGCGCCTGGCTCTGGGCCTTTACTTGTAATGTGTCCCTGCAAATTTGGTTAGATACGGACGCTCTACGTCCTCGGGTCCCGGTCCTCAAGCGATCTCAGCCGTCGCTGGTATGCCAGGTCGCGATGCCGTGGACAAGGCCAGAAGGTGAGGGCTGGAGAGCCAGTAAGAGTCCATGAGTCGCGATGCTCAGGTACCCCCCTTTAATGTGCAAGCCGCCGGCATGGGGGAAGAAGGGTGTTGCCACAAGCATCAAGTAATGATCATGGTTGGTCAAACGCACGACCCGAATGAACACGAGAGGGACACATGCCACTGGGTCAGGCCCGAGCAGCTTGGGGATAATGTAGCCCAAGAGGCGCCCCCAACAAAGCAAACTAAAAAACATGAACAAAAGGGATACATGCCGCAGGGACGGACCCACGCGGCCTGGGAATGATGCAGCCCGGAGGGTGCTCCCAGCTGAAAAAATGACACTCGGAGGATATCACCTGACGATGTTGAAGATGAAGGGATGCTGGAGTAGCGGACGTCGTGCGCTGCAGAAGCCGATCTTCACGAGCCCCTAGGCCCAGGAGCCTCGGGAGGCTCCGGAGGCGCTGTTGGCTCCTCGTGGACCATCTCCATTTCTGCCAGGACTGCGGAATGCCTGGCCGCCTGAGCCTCCAGGATGCCCCTCATGAGGTGCTGGCGCACAACCGCCGCATTCGGCAAGCCGTAAGGCATGCGAATATAGCTGTGGGGTGGACCTCCGCAGCATCCCACGCGTGAGGGCCAGAGGCGCTCCTGAGAGGCAGCTCGGTTGAGCCCTAGTATGTCGATGCACATGCGCAACCCACCATCCTCGCCCGGATGGGGAGCTACGGCGGGTAAGCGATGGCTGCCACTCATGACTCTTGACTCCAACAGCTCCTGAGTGATCTCGCTGACGAACTCCTGAGGTTTTGGCCCTCCTTGCCTTGCTCCTGTCTGAGAGAAACGTGCTTTAAAACATGCCTCCAAGTGGTGCCCGAGCGCCTCCCTCGTGATCTTAGCAAATTCGACGGTCCTCCAGGAGAGAGCCCCCGAGCCTTGCTCGAGGAGGGCGCTGGGTGCGCCTTCCTATATGACAGAAGGAGGTTCCCTTGGAACAGGCGCAGACTCTAAGGGCCCTGCCTCCCGAGGGTTCTGACCAGGCGATGTCTTCTTCTTCTTAGGGACTGCCTCAGGAAGCCTTCCGCTCCCGCGATCTGGGTCTTCAATTGACGCGGCCTGAAAAGCACGCTCCAAAGGACACACTGCATCTCTCTCTTCACAGGGCACCGTGATGACTCCACCGCTTCCTGGCATCTTGAGGACATTGTAGCCATGATGAGTCACGGCCATGAACTTGGCCAGAGCTGGGTACCCGAGGATGGCATTGTATGGCAGGCGAATGTGCGCGACATCGAAGTCAATGAGCTCAGTGCAGTAATTGTCGCGCTTCCCGAAGGTGACAGGGAGGCGGACCTGCCCTATCGGAACTGTGGAACCATCAGTGACTCCGAAGAAAGGCATGGTTGGCTGAAGCTGATTGTATGGCACTTGGATATTGTTGAATGTCTCAACGGACAGGACATTGAGCCCTGCTCCACCATCGATGAGGGTTCTAGTGACTTGCACATTGCTGATGATTGGGGAACAAAGCATCGGGAGGACTCCGGCTGTGGCTGCGCACTTGAGCTGATCCGCTGAGCTGAACATGATGGCGCATGCTGACCACCAGAGGGGGTGCGTGGCTTCGAGCTTGGGGAGGACTGCATTTACTTTGCGAGCAAACTACTTGAAGATGCACTGAGAGGCTGGGGCTTGAGCTCCGCCCAGGATGCAAGCGATTGCGGGCGGCTCCTGGAAGCCCCCAGCCCCCTCGTCCTGATGATGGTCTTCATTCCTCCTTGGCTGTGGTGGTAGAGGAGGGAGGCCTGTGTTGCCTTGCAGACGATCCGCGTGAGGCTGATCCCTCCAGCCTCCCTCGCGAGGCTGGTCCTGCGAGTGGTCCTCGCGAGGTCGGTCGCACCACCCTTGGCGAGGGCCACGGTCTTCCCATCGTCCTCCACCTCTTCCTCCTCCTCGGCCATAGCCCCGGTCGTTGCTCTCTGGGCGTCAGTCGGCGCACACGTCCCGCACGGCTTTGAGCTCTTGGCATTCGTTGGTGTTGTGGGTGTGGAGGTCGTGGTACACGCAGTACCGGCTGCCCTTGGATGACTCAGGCTGATCCCTTCCTCGCTTGGTGTCCGGCTCTGCTGCGAGCACGGCAGCCCCCTTGCGCTTCACGTCCTTGGCCTTGGGCTTCTTCTCTTCTGGGTCGGCTGCCGACAGCTCGAGGAGGGAAAGGCGCCCTTCCTCCGCCCTGGCGCACCTGGTCACCAAGTTGAACAGCTCCAGGGAGGTACACATGTCTTCATGGATCGCAAGCTCTTCCTTCATCTTGACGTCACGCACGCCGTCGGAGAAGGCTGAGATGATGGCCTCCTCAGACACCCTGGGGATCTTAAGGCGAGCATTGTTGAAACGCTGGATGAACTTCTGCAGGGTCTCTCCTAGCTGCTGCTTGATGCGGCGCAAGTCACTCATGGCCGGGGCCAGTGGTGGGTGCCCTGGAAGTTGGCGACAAAACGGGTGCGCATCTCATCCCAGGAGGAAATCATGCCAGGAGCCAGGTTCAGGAGCCAGTGCGGGCATCGTCCTTGAGCGCCATGGGAAACCAGTTCGCCATGACCTTCTCGTCCCTGTTGGCGGCTTCAATGCCCAGCTCATAGAGCTGGAGGAACTCCGCAGGGTTGGCAGTGCCATCGTAGCGTGGGGGCAGATCTGGCTTGAACTTGCCCGGCCAGGCCACGCTGCGTAGTTCGGCGGTGAAGGCACGGCAGCCTACAGTGGCCACGGGAGGCCTTTGGTGATGGAAGTCTCTGTGTGCTGCCGCTAGGAGCAGCGCGGGGTCTTGGCACGCTGGAGCGGGAGCGCGGTCGTGACGGGCCGGTGCGGGGAGCACTCGGGCAGCTTCTTGGGGACGAGGGATCTCTTGGCAGCTCTTCTCCTGCTGTGCTGGTGCCGGACGGAGTGGGTTCCGTCCAGGGGCCACGTGCCCTGGGGCCAAGGCGCCTTCTTGAGGGGGAGGCGGCTGAGGCGCCCCCGGAGCTTCATCGCCCGCGCAAGGCGGGGCACGATGCAGCAAGAGGGATGGCACGGGGGAGCCCCTAGCGGCACTAACGAGCTCGGTGATGCGGGCGAGCCACCCGTCGTAGAGGTCATTGACGGGACGGTAGTGCGGGAGTTCCCGCGCCAGGAGTAGCGCGGCGTGCACGTCCGCAGGAGCGCGACGAGCGTGGGACGAAGAACAGGTTGGAGTCAGCGACGAGGTGGCGGTGCGGCCTTCTCGCTGCACCAAAGGATGCAGAGACGACGCCTGCTGCTCGTTCCCCGCCGGGCCGGTGGCGGCGTTGACGGCAGGCGACGGGGAACGATGGCGGCACCCACCGACGGGGGCCGTCTGGGCGACGTGAGTGGCGAGGGCGGCCCGGCGCTCGGCGCGGGCTCGACGAGTGTCTGACATGGATGCGAGGGGCGGCGAAAAACAGGGCGGCGGAAGGCGGATTCCGGTGCACCCCTACCTGGTGATACGTCCATTTTGCATCATGCTTTTATGTCAATATTTATTGCATTATGGGCTGTTATTTCACGTTATGTCACAATACTTATGGCTATTCTCTCTTATTTTACAAGGTTTAGATGAAGAGGGAGAATGCTGGCAGCTGGAATTCTGGGCTGGAAAAGGAGCAAATATTGGAGGACTATTCTGCACAACTCCAAAAGTCCTGAAACTCCACGGAATACCTTAAAATAAATAAAGGAAAGTTGTCGCCAAAGATGAAGGCCAGGGGACCCACACCCTGCTCACGAGGGTGGGGGGCGCGCCCTCCCCCCTGGGCGCGCCCTCCTACCTCGTGGGCCCCCTGGTGGCTCTCCGACGCCCGTCTTCTCCTATATGAAGTCTTTCGATGAGAAAAAAAGAAGAGAACCTTTCAGGACGAGACTCCGCCGCCACGAGGCGGAACCTTGGTGGAACCAATCTAGGGCTCTAGCAGAGCTGTTCTGCCGGGGACACTTCCCTCCAGGAGGGAGAAATCATCACCATCGTCATCACCAACGCTCCTCTCATCAGGAGAGGGCAATCTCCATCAACATCTTCACTAGCACCATCTCTCAAAACCCTAGTTCATCTCTTGTATCCAATTCTTGTCTCCAAGTCCGGGATTGGTGCTAGTAGGTTGCTAGTAGTGTTGATTACTCCTTGTAGTTGATGCTAGTTGGTTTATTTGGTGGAAGATCATATGTTCAGATCCTTTATGCACATTATTACCCCTCTGATTATGAACATGAATATGCTTTGTGAGTAGCTACGTTTGTTCCTGAGGACAAGGGAGAAGTCTTGCTATTAGTAGTCACGTGAATTTGGTATTCGTTCGATATTTTGATAAGATGTATGTTGTCTAACCTCTAATGGTGTTATGTGAACGTTGACTACATAACACTTCACCATTATTTGGGCCTAGAGGAAGGCATTGGGAAATAATAAGTAGATGATGGGTTGCTAGAGTGACAGAAGCTTAAACCCTAGTTTATGCGTTGCTTCGTAAGGGGCTGATTTGGATCCATATGTTTCATGCTATGGTTAGGTTTACCTTAATACTTTTGTTGTAGTTGCGGATGCTTGCAACAGAGGATAATCATAAGTGGGATGCTTGTTCAAGTAAGAACAGCACCCAAGCACCGGTCCACCCACATATCAAATTATCAAAGTACCGAACGTGAATCATATGAGCGTGATGAAAACTAGCTTGACGATATTCCCATGTGTCCTCGGGAGCGCTTTTCCTATTATAAGAGTTTGTTCAGGCTTGTCCTTTGCTACAAAAAGGATTGGGCCACCTTGCTGCACTTTATTTACTTTTGTTACTCGTTTCTCGCTACACTTTATCTTATCACAAAACTATCTGTTACCACTTATTTCAGTACTTGCAGAGAATGCCTTGCTGAAAACCGCTTATCATTTCCTTCTGCTCCTCGTTGGGTTCGACACTCTTACTTATCGAAAGGACTACGATAGATCCCCTATACTTATGGGTCATCAAGACTCTTTTCTGGCGCCGTTGCCGGGGAGTGAAGCGCCTTTGGTAGGTGGATTTTGGTAAGGAAAAAATTTATTTAGTGTGCTGAAATTTTCTGTCACTTGTTACTATGGAAAGTAATTGTCTGAGGGGCTTGTTCGGGGTATCTTCACCCTGTCCAGTTGAGCCAAGAGTTGCTCCTCAACCTATTGAACCTATTGAACCTACTGAAAATGAAACTCCTTTTCAGATTCCTTCTGGTATGATGGAAAAACTGCTAGCTAACACTTTTGCAGGAGATGGAACAAAGCATCCTGACGAACATATACGCTATGTGGATGATATTTGTCGACTATTTAAGCTTGCAGGTATACCCGATGATATTGTTAAGAAGAAGGCTTTACCTTTATCTTTGGAGGGAGATGCATTGACATGGTATAGGCTATGTGATGATATGAGATCATGGAACTATAAAAGATTGAAATTGGAATTTCATCAAAAGTATTATCCTATGCATCTTGTTCATCGTGATCGCAATTATATATATAAATTTTGGCCTCGCGAAGGAGAAAGCATCGCTCAAGCTTGGGGGAGGCTTAAATCAATGTTATATTCATGCCCCAATCATGAACTCGCAAAAGAATTAATTATGCAAAGTTTTTATGCTCGGCTTTTTGGTAACAATCGCACCATGCTCGATAATTGTTGTGCTGGCTCTTTTATGATGAAGCCTATTGAATTTAGATGGAATTTATTGGATAGAATTAAACGCAACTCTGAAGATTGGGACCTCGACGAAGGTAAGAAGTCAGGTATGACACCTAAGTTTGATTGTGTTAAATCTTTTATGGATACCGATATTTTCCATAAGTTTAGCACTAAATATGGACTTGACTCTGAGATAGTAGCTTCTTTCTGTGAATCTTTTGCTACTTATGTTGATCTCCCCAAGGAGAAGTGGTTTAAATATCATCCTCCCATAGAAGTAAAAGTAGCTACACCTGTTAAAGTTGAAGAAAAGATTGTCACTTATAATGATCCTATTGTTCCTACTTCTTATGCGGAGAAACCACCTTTCCCTATTAGAATGAAGGATCATGCTAAAGCTTCAACTGTTGTTCGTAAAAGCAATACTAGGACTTATACACCTCCTGAGCAAGTCAAAGTAGAACCTAATATTGCTATTGTTCAAGATCTCTTGTCTGATAATATTGATGGGCATGTTATTCAATTCTAGGATGAAACTGCTAGAATTGCTAAACCTTGTGATAGAGATAAACATAGACCTGTGGTAGGCGTGCCTGTTATTTCTGTTAAAATAGGAGATCATTGTTATCATGGCTTATGTTATATGGGTGCTAGTGCTAGTGTTATACCCATTGACTTATACAAAGAGATTATGCATGATATTGCACCTGCTGAGTTAGAAGATATTGATGTTACAATTAAACTTGCCAATAGAGATACTATTTCACCAGTGGGAATTGTTAGAGATGTTGAAGTCTTGTGTGGGAAAACCAAATATCCTGCTGATTTTCTTGTTCTTGGTTCTCCACAAGATAGCTTTTGTCCCATTATATTTGGTAGGCCCTTCTTGAATACTGTTAATGCTACGATAGACTGCAAAAAGAATGTTGTTACTGTTGGCTTGGATGATATGGTTCATGATTTTAATTTCTCTAAATTTAGTAAACAACATCATAAGGAAGAATTGCCTAGTAAGGATGAAATTATTGGTCTTGCTTCTATTGCCGTACCTCCTAGTGATCCTTTAGAACACTATTTGCTAGACCATAAAAATGATATGTTCATGAATGAAAGAAGGGAAATAGATGAAGTATTCTTTAAACAGGAACCTATTCTGCAACACAATTTGCCTATTGAAATCCTAGGGGATCCTCCTCCACCCAAGGGTGATCCCGTGTTTGAGCTTAAACCATTGCCTGATAATCTTAAATATGCTTATCTTGATGAAAAGAAAATATATCTTGTCATTATTAGTGCTAACCTTTCAAAGCATGAAGAAGAAACATTATTGAAAACTCTGAAAAAGCACCGTGCCGCTATTGGATATACTCTGGATGATCTTAAGGGCATTAGTCCCACTCTATATCAACATAAAATAAATTTGGAAGCTGATGCCAAACCAGTTTGTGATCCTCAACGACGTTTGAATCCTAAAATGAAAGAAGTGGTAAGAAAAGAAATACTCAAACTTCTGGAGGCAGGTATAATTTATCCCGTTGCTGATAGTCAGTGGGTAAGTCCTGTCCATTGTGTCCCTAAGAAGGGAGGTATTACTGTTGTCCTAATGACAAAGATGAATTGATTCCGCAAAGAATTATCATAGGTTATAGGATAGTAATTGATTTTCGCAAATTGAATAAGGCTACTAAGAAAGATCATTACCCCTTACCTTTTATTGATCAAATGCTAGAAAGATTATGCAAACACACACACTATTGCTTTCTAGATGCTTATTCCAGTTTTTCTCAAATACCTGTGTCGGCTAAAGATCAATCAAAGACTACTTTCACATGCCCTTTTGGTACTTTTGCTTATAGACGTATGCCTTTCGGTTTATGTAATGCACCTGCTACCTTTCAAAGATGCATGATGGCTATATTCTCTGACTTTTGCGAGAAAATTTGTGAGGTTTTCAAGGACGGCTTTTCCGTCTATGGTTCC
This sequence comes from Triticum aestivum, assembly GCF_018294505.1. Taxonomy (NCBI): domain Eukaryota; kingdom Viridiplantae; phylum Streptophyta; class Magnoliopsida; order Poales; family Poaceae; genus Triticum; species Triticum aestivum. Next base: position 430,100,611 of record NC_057801.1, read on the forward strand.
TCTTTTGATGATTGCTTGAGCAATCTTGCTCGAGTTTTGCAGAGATGTGAAGAAACTAATCTTGTCTTGAATTGGGAAAAGTGCCACTTTATGGTCAATGAAGGTATTGTCTTGGGGCACAAAGTTTCTGAAAGAGGTATTGAAGTTGATAAAGCCAAGGTTGATGCTATTGAAAAGATGCCATGTCCCAAGGACATCAAAGGTATAAGAAGTTTCCTTGGTCACGCCAGATTTTATAGGAGGTTCATTAAGGACTTCTCAAAAATCTCTCGGCCTCTGACCAATTTATTACAAAAAGATGTACCATTTGTCTTTGATGATGATTGTGTAGAAGCATTTGAAATACTTAAGAAAGCATTAGTCTCTGCACCTGTTGTTCAGCCACCTGATTGGAATTTACCCTTTGAAATTATGTGTGATGCTAGTGATTATGCTGTAGGTGTTGTTCTAGGGCAAAGAGTTGATAAGAAATTAAATGTTATCCATTATGCCAGTAAGACTCTAGATAGTGCTCAAAGAAATTATGCTACTACTGAAAAGGAACTTTTAGCAGTCATGTTTGCTTGTGATAAGTCTAGACCTTATATTGTTGATTCCAAAGTTACTATTCACACTGATCATGCTGCTATTAAATATCTTATGGAGAAGAAAGATGCAAAACCTAGACTCATTAGATGGGTTCTCCTGCTGCAAGAATTTGATTTACATATTGTTGATAGAAAGGGAGCTGAGAACCCCGTTGCAGACAACTTGTCTAGGTTAGATAATGTTCTTGATGACCCACTACCTATTGATGATAGCTTTCCTAATGAAATGTCATAAGCACTTCTCGTAGCACTCCATGGTATGCTGATTATGCTAATTATATTGTTGCTAAATTTATACCACCTAGCTTCACATACCAACAAAAGAGAAAGTTTTTCTATGACTTGCGACATTACTTTTGGGATGACCCACATCTTTATAAAGGAGTAGATGGTGTTATTAGACGTTGTGTACCTAAGCATGAACAGGAACAGATCCTACGCAAGTGTCACTCAGAAGCTTATGGAGGACACCACGCTAGAGATAGAACTACACATAAGGTATTGCAGTCCGGTTTTTATTGGCCTACTCTCTTCAAGGATGCCCATAAGTTTGTTTTGTCTTGCGATGAATGTCAAAGAATTGGTAATATTAGTAAACGTCAAGAAATGCCTATGAATTATTCACTTGTTATTGAACCATTTGATGTTTGGGGCTTTGATTATGTGGGACCTTTTCCTGCCTCTAATGGATATACTCATATTTTAGTTGTTGTTGATTACGTTACAAGTGGGTAGAAGCTATTCCAACTAGTAGTGCTGATCATAACACCTCTATTAAAATGCTTAAGGACGTTATTTTTCCGAGGTTTGGAGTCCCTAGATATCTTATGACTGATGGTGGTTCACACTTTATTCATGGTGCTTTCCGTAAGATGCTTGCTAAAAACGACGTTAATCATAGAATTGCATCTCCATATCACCCTCAGTCTAGCGGTCAAGTAGAGTTGAGCAACAGAGAGCTCAAATTAATTTTGCAAAAGACTGTGAATAGGTCTAGAAAGAATTGGTCCAAGAAACTAGCTGACGCATTATGGGCCTATAGAATTGCATACAAGAATCCTATGGGTATGTCTTCGTATAAAATAGTTTATGGAAAAGCTTGTCACTTACCTCTCGAACTAGAACATAAGGCATACTGGGCTATTAAAGAGCTCAACTATGATTTCAAACTTGCCGGTGAGAAGAGGTTATTTGATATTAGCTCGCTTGATGAATGGAGAACCCAAGCTTATGAAAATGCCAAGTTGTTTAAAGAAAAAGTCAAAAGATGTCATGACAAAAGGATACAAAAGCGTGAGTTTAATGTAGGTGATTATGTATTGCTATACAACTCTCGTTTAAGATTTTTTGCAGGAAAACTTCTCTCCAAATGGGAAGGTCCCTACGTTATCGAGGAGGTCTATCGTTTCGGTGCCATAAAAATCAACAACTTCGCACGCACAAATCCGAAAGTGGTAAACGGTCAAAGGATTAAACACTATATTTCAGGTAATCCCATAAATGTTGAAATTAATATTATTGAAACCGTAACCCCGGAGGAATACATAAAGGACACTTTCCAGCCTGTTCAGACTCCGAAAAGGAATAGGTATGTCTTACGGTAAGTAAACCGACTCCAAAACAATTTTTAAGGCAATATTTCTCTGTTTTGGAATATTTAGAAAAATAGAAAAATAAGTAGCAGTCCGAGGACGACACGAGGCCTCCACGAGGGTGGAGGGCGCGCCCTACCCCCCTGGGCGCTCCCCCTACCTCATGAGCACCTCGTGTGCCCTCCGGACTCAGTTTCCTTGCACGATACGTATTTTGGTTGGTAAAAATTCATTATATATACTCCCGAAGGTTTTGACTCTTGTATCACGCAAATATCCTCTATTTTTGTTTTCGAGCTGTTGCTGCTGCAGATTAGAGCAAGATGTCTTCTCAGGAGTCAGTCGGGGAGAGCTGGGTATCCAACCCGGCACCGGAACCAAGGGCAAACAGCGACGCTGACCACTTTGGGCCAGCAACGGAGGAAGAGATGGAGGCTGACCTGATGAGAGTAGATGCCATGGAGGATCAAGAAGTCACCTCTCGCCTCCGAGCTGGGCTTACGATGGGGAGCTACAGAGCTCAGCTATTCCACACTCGGTTATCCCTTCCAATGTTAAATTTCTTTCTTATGAAAATATGAGGAGGAGTGTCTCTGGTTCTCCCGCAGCTATGCAACACCCTTGGGTGCAAGGAGCTTTAGCCGTTACAGGAAAGCTTCGCAAGGAAATAATGGACCTCAAGCAGCAAGTCAATAAGCTCGAGGAGGAGAACCGTATTCTGAGGGGAATCATCGCCAAGAATATTACGCCAACAACAAAGAAGGAGAAATAATTACATGGGTATGGGCACTCCCCTTGGCAACTGCCAAGCTTGGGGGAGGTGCCCTGGTATCGTATCACCATCACAACTCCTATCTTTACGGTTTTCTTAGTTCGATTCTATCTAGTAGTATCTTGATTTAGTAGAATAAAGTCATGGCATGATCTAGTTTTGAGTTTTGCTTTATGATCCTTCTTTGTAATCGAGTCCGTGAGCTATATAATAAAGATTAGTGTTGAGTCATGGGCTTGAGTATTTTGCCATGATCTTTGGTGATTAGAAGAAAAAGAATAAGAAGAATCAAAGAGTTCATATTGATCTTTGTGAAAGTAATGACTTCACATAGAAAGAGTATGATGATTAAAAGTTGTTGGGAATTGGCAAATATAGCTTTGGTCATCGTTGCAATTAATAGAAAGTAATAAGGAAAGAGAGGTTTCACATATAGATATATTATCATTGACATCTTTTATGATTGGGAGCATTCATTAAAATATGACATGCTAAAGAGTTGATGTTGGACAAGGAAGACAACATAATGAGTTATGTTTTCTTACATCTGAGATAAAGTATGTTGTCATGGATCCTCTAACATGTTGAGCTTGCCTTTCCCCCTCATGCTAGCCAAATTCTCAACACTAAGTAGAAATACTACTTGTGCTTCCAAATACCCTTAAAACCAGTTTTGCCATGAGAGTCCACCATATCTACCTATGGATTGAGTAAGATCCTTCAAGTAAGTTGTCATCGGTGCAAGCAATAAAAATTGCTCTCTAAATATGCATGACTTATTAGTGCGGAGAAATAAACTTTGTATGAACTTGTTGTGGATGCAATAAAAGCGACGGACTGCATAATAAAGGTTCACATACAAGGGGCAATATAAAGTGACGTTCTTTTGCATTAAGATTTTGTGCATCAACCCTAAACGCGCATGACAACCTCTGCTTCCCTCTGTGAAGGGCCTATCTTTTATTATTATCCTCTACCTTATGCAAGAGTCACGGTGATCTTCACCTTTCCTTTTTCATTTTATCCTTTGGCAAGCTCAGCATGTTGGAAAGAACATGATATATATGTCTAATTGGATGTGGGGGAGCATGAATTATTATTGTTGACATTACCCTTGAGGTAAAAGGTTGTGGGGCAAAACTATAAGCCCCTATCTTTCTCTGTGTCCGATTAAAACTCTGTAACCACAAGTATCGCGTGAGTGCTAGCAATTATGAAGGACTAAGTGATAGTTGAGTATGTGGACTTGCTTTTTAAGCTCTAACATAGACTCTTTCCGATGTTATGATAAATTGCAATTGCTTCAATGACTGAGGTTATAATTTGTTGGTTCTCAGTAAGGTTTATGATTCATGCATTTTGCTTTGTGAACTGATCATCACTTGAACATGAGTAATCATATGACAAAATCTTTATATGCTGCTGTTATGAAAATAATCATGATGCTTTCATGTCCGTATTTTATTTTTATCGACGCCTCTACCTATAAACATCAGGACATATTTATTGTTATCGGCTTTTCGCTTGAGGACAAGCGAGGTATAAGCTTGGGGGAGTTGATACGTCCATTTTGCATCATGCTTTTATGTCAATATTTATTGCATTATGGGCTATTATTTCACGTTATGTCACAATACTTCTGGCTATTATCTCTTATTTTACAAGGTTTACATGAAGAGGGAGAATGTCGGCAGCTGAAATTCTGGGCTGGAAAAGGAGCAAATATAGGAGGACTATTCTGCGCAACTCCAAAAGTCCTGAAACTCCACGGAATACCTTAAAATAAATAAAGAAAAATCGTCGCCAAAGATGAAGGCCAGGGAGCCCACACCCTGCTCACGAGGGTGGGGGGGCGCCCTCCCCCCGGGTGCGCCCCCTACCTCGTGGCTCCCCTGGTGGCTCTCCGACGCCCGTCTTCTCCTATATGAAGTCTTTCGATGAGAAAAAAAAGAGAACCTTTCGGAACGAGACTCCGCTGCCACGAGGCGGAACCTTGGCGGAACCAATCTAGGGCTCCGGCAGAGCTGTTCTGCCGGGGACACTTCCCTCCGGGAGGGGGAAATCATCACCATCGTCATCACCAACGCTCCTCTCATCGGGAGAGGGCAATCTCCATCAACATCTTCACCAGCATCATCTCATCTCAAAACCCTAGTTCATCTCTTGTATCCAATTCTTGTCTCCAAGTCCGGGATTGGTGCTAGTAGGTTGCTAGTAGTGTTGATTACTCCTTGTAGTTGATGCTACTTGGTTTATTTGGTGGAAGATCATATGTTCAGATCCTTTATGCACATTATTACCCCTCTGATTATGAACATGAATATGCTTTGTGAGTAGTTACATTTGTTCCTGAGGACAAGGGAGAAGTCTTGCTATTAGTAGTCATGTGAATTTGGTATTCGTTCGATATTTTGATAAGATGTATGTTGTCTAACCTCTAGTGGTGTTATGTGAACGTCGACTACATAACACTTCACCATTATTTGGGCCTAGAGAAGGCATTGGGAAGTAATAATTAGATGATGGGTTGCTAGAGTGACAGAAGCTTAAACCCTAGTTTATGCGTTGCTTCGTAAGGGGCTGATTTGGATCCATATGTTTCATGCTATGGTTAGGTTTACCTTAATACTTTTGTTGTAGTTGCGGATGCTTGCAATAGAGGTTAATCATAAGTGGGATGCTTGTTCAAGTAAGAACAACACCCAAGCACCGGTCCACCCACATATCAAATTATCAAAGTACCGAACGCGAATCATATGAGCGTGATGAAAACTAGCTTGACGATATTCCCATGTGTCCTCGGGAGCGCTTTTCCTATTATAAGAGTTTGTTCAGGCTTGTCCTTTTCTACAAAAAGGATTGGGCCACCTTGATGCACTTTATTTACTTTTGTTACTCATTGCTCGCTACACTTTATCTTATCACAAAACTATCTGTTACCACTTATTTCAGTACTTGCAGAGAATACCTTGCTGAAAACCGCTTATCATTTCCTTCTGCTCCTCGTTGGGTTCAACACTCTTACTTATCGAAAGGACTACGATAGATCCTGTTGGAAATATGCCCTAGAGGCAATAATAAATGGACTATTATTATATTCCCTTGTTCATGATAATTGTCTTTTATTCATGCTATAATTGTATTATCCGGAAATCGTAATACATGTGTGAATACATAGACCACAATACGTCCCTAGTAAGCCTCTAGTTGACTAGCTCGTTGGTCAACAGATAGTCATGGTTTCCTGACTATGGACATTAGATGTCGTTGACAACGGGATCACGTCATTAGGAGAATGATGTGATGGACAAGACCCAATCCTAAGCATAGCACAAGATCGTGTAGTTCGTTTTGCTAGAGCTTTTCCAATGTCAAGTATCTCTTCCTTAGACCATGAGATCGTGTAACTCCTGGATACCGTAGGAGTGCTTTGGGTGTACCAAACGTCACAACGTAACTGGGTGACTATAAAGGTGCACTACAGGTATCTCCGAAAGTGTCTGTTGGGTTGACACGGATCGAGACTGGGATTTGTCACTCCGTATGACGCAGAGGTATCTCTGGGCCCACTCGGTAATGCATAATGAGCTCAAAGTGACCTAGTGTTTGGTCACGGGATCATGCATTACGGTACGAGTATAGTGACTTGCCGGTAAGGAGACTGAATGAGGTATTGGGATACCGACGATCGAGTCTCGGGCTTGTAACGTACCGATTGATAAAGGGAATAGTATACGGGGTTGATTGAATCCTCGACATCGTGGTTCATCCGATAACATCATCGAGGAGCATGTGGGAGCCAACATGGGTATCCAGATCCCGCTGTTGGTTATTGACCGGAGAGCCGTCTCGGTCATGTCTGCGTGTCTCCCGAACCCGTAGGGTCTACACACTTAAGGTTCGGTGACGCTAGGGTTATTAGGAAGAGTTGTATGTGATTACCGAATGTTGTTCGGAGTCCCAGATGAGATCCCGGACGTCACGAGGAGTTCCGGAAGGGTCCAGAGGTAAAGATTTATATATGGGAAGTTGTCATGCGGACACCGGAAAGTTTCGGGGGCATATCGGTATTGTACCGGGGCCACCGGAGGGGTTCTGGGGGTCCACCGAGAGGGGCCACCCCTCTTGGTGGGCCACATGGGCCGCGTGGGGCAGGGCAGCAGCCCCTGGAGGGCTGGGCGCCCCCCCCTTGGGCCCATGCGCCTAGGGTTGGGGGGAACCCTAAGGGGGGCGCACCCCCCTTGCTTGGGGG